>NW_022603564.1:0-44572 GCF_008692095.1 Etheostoma spectabile
AAATGTCCACCTCCACTCCATTTATATCCTAAAATTAGATGCATTAAAGACACCTGTCCACCCCATACAATCAGTAAGAATCCAAACTAAAACATGGCCAAGACCAGAGAGCTGTGCCAAAGACACTAGAGACAAAATTGTCCAACTCCCACAAGGCTGGACAGGACTACGGGGACATGTCCTAGCGCTTGGTGGAAAAAAGGTCCACTGTTGGAGCAATCATTAGAAAATGGAAGAAGCTAAACATGACTGGCAATCTCCCTCGGACTGGGGCTCCATGCTGGATCTCACCTTGGGGGGTCTCAATGATCCTAAGAAAGGTGAGAAATCAGCCCAGAACTACACGGGAGGAGCTGGTCCAGGACCGAAAAGAGCTGGGACCACCGTTTCCCAGGTTACTGTTGGTAATACACTAAGACGTCATGGTATAGAATCACGCATGGCCTGGAAGGTTCCCTGCTTAAACCAGACCATGTCAAGGCCGTCTTAAGTCTGCCAACGACCATTTGGAGGATCCAGAGAAGTCATGGGAGGAAGTCATGTGGTCAGATGAGACCAGAATAGAACTTTTTGGTCATAATTCCACTAACCGTGTTTGGAGGAAGAAGAATGATGAGGACCATCCCAAGACCACCATCCCTACTGTGAAGCATGGGGGGGTAGCATCATGCTTTGGGGGGGTGGTTTTCTGCACATGGGACAGGGTGACTGCACTGTTTTAAGGAGAGGAGGACCGGGGCCATGTATGGCAAGATTTTGGGGGAAAAACCTCCTTCCCTCAGAGCATTGAAGATGGGTCGAGGCTGGGTCTTCCAACATGGCAAAGACCCGAAGACCACAGCCAGGAGAACCAAGGAGTGGCTCTGGTAGAAGCATATCAAGGTTCAGGCGTGGCCTAGCCAGTCTCCAGACCTGAACCCAATAGAGAATCTTTGGAGGAAGCTCAAACTCCAGCCCAGAAACCTGACTGGTCTAGAGAAGATCTGTGTGGAGCAGTGGGCCAAAATCCCTTCTGCAGGGTGTCAAACCTGGTGAAGGACTACAGGAAACGTTGGAAACAAAGGCTGCTGGACCAAATATTAACATTGATTTTCTCGGGTGTTCAAATACTTATTTGCAGCTGTATCATACATATAAATAGTTAAAAAATCATACATTGTGATTTCTGGATGTTTTTAATAGATTATGTCTCTCTCAGAGGACATGCACCTACGATGACTATTTCAGACCCTCCATGATTTCTAAGTGGGAGAACTTGCCAAATAGCAGCGTGTTAAATACTTATTTTCCTCACTGTATATAACCTAGCTTTTAAAGAGTAGCGGCTTTGCCTTAAGCTGATTGGTTCACAATCGACTCAACATGACGACGTGTTATATAAACTTTTTATTGATTTTGAATCCGAGGGATTTTAAATGCCATTTGTCTAATTTAAATTGTAATTTTCCCCCACTGGGGATCAAAAAAATAATATAAACTAAAGTATAATATGTTTCCTTGGGTCAAATTTGACCCGTTTCAGTTGTTTTTTAATCACAAAAAAAAAAAAAAAAAAATCGGGCCTTTGAAATAAGGGCTGGAAATGTCAACATTAGAAATATAAAAACAACTTTGGAGGAGAAAACATCAAAAAAGCACCCGCAACATGTGAAAGAGTGACAAAAATGTTGGAAAAAGCAATATCCTGTTTTCATGGTTTAACACAAGGGCAAGACTAGTAGGGCATATGTTGCCCGTGGGTCGGAGAGAGACGTATTTCAAATGTTCTGCATGTCTGGCCATATTGTAGAATGAAAAATAATTAACTTGACTTGAAGTGGCAGCAGTTTGATCCAGGTGGGTTCAACAAAGTCACTATGTTATTACAATGTTTAATATCTGCATATAATTTATATGTTAACAATTTCAGATATCTACAATCCAATTGTTAATAGTTATCTTAATTTCAGATATCCATAGTGAAGAAAAGAAAACATTCCAGATGTACAAATATCAAAGTCAGATTCCAAATTCTTCTTTTATTTTGTTGACAGATTTGAGTCAATGGGTTTCACAGAGGGTTTTTTATTTTAGATGTATCCTTTTATCACTGCATTAATCAGAATATGGTGTCAACAGACAAAAAAGCAATTTTCACGTTTTTAGGTATAAAATGTTGCATAATTAGGCTATGAATGACATCTGAACAAACCCCGCTGTTGAAGCAGAAGTGAAAATTTAAAGCCTGGAAGTTGAGTTTTCTGACTCAGCGCATGAGGAAAACCCCATTTCAATAAAATGGCCTTTACAGATATAGATTACAAAATTCTACACATTTAGCATACAGTGTTGTTTTAACGGTGAAATGTTTACTAATGTAAATATCACCAGTCGATCTTGGTGTCTCCGTGGTGTGCAGTGAGTGACACACTCGCCAGACAACGGGGGATGTTTTGAAACAACAACGGATAATGTTTGCATGTCTGTCGGGACCACGTGCTCAGCAACTCGTTTCTCTAGTCAAGTTTCACAAGACACCAACAAATGAATGTGAAAAGAAGCGAAGCGATCAGCACATAGACAGTTAAAGGAGATCGGCATGTTTATTTCCTGGTTAGTGGAGAATGGGTCCTGAAAGGCCACGCCCACACCACATCTGCCTCTGTCACCAGTTAACTCAACAACCAGTTAAACCGAAACACCGGCAGACAATCAGCTGATCGCTATTTTGCTGAGCTAACGCTCACATCGGAATATGTATAACTTGTTAAGATCACACTTTTAACACTAACATCTTCTACAGCGGGACGATAGTTTAACACAAACAACAATATACTACAACACATGTAACGTTAGCTTAGAACTTATTTGCCAACCTGGTTAAACTGCCAGTTGCCTAGCGAGGGTTGGCTCGCTAGCTACGTCAAATTACGGTACCAATAAACGTTATAATTCGTGGTACAAAAATCATTACCGACTGTAGAATTAACCAAATATACATATACAGGCGGCTTATATGTTGTAAGTACAGCAAAAAAGACTCACGTTCAACTTAGATTTGTATTGCTCCGTCGGTCTCGCTATCGCGTCTTCGGCCGCCATTATCAAAAGTTTTCCAACTCTTGTTTGTCCCGCCCCTTCCGCTACGTAGCCAAGATGGACAAGTGTCCACCGATCTACACATTCTGGCCGTTTTCAGTGCACCATCCGGGTATTTTAAGTACACTTCATTTGACGGCACTTGGACAATGTGAACGCACTATGTAGGCTACTCAAAAAGTTAGTATTAGTACAGAAGTGCGCGATTTGAGACACAGTGAGAGACTAGGCATCGTGTTTGAAACACCGAGGCGCATTTCCTCCACTAGATGACAACTTAATGTTGTCATGTTCATACTGAAGTCTCATAACTTCAAAAAAGTGTGTAACTTTGTTAGTGTTGGAAAACACAACGAAATACATGGTCTTACCTTTACCGTCCGTCTGCAGGCCTGCTGCCGGGCTAAAAGGCACTAAGACAGGCCAGAGTGTAAAAGCGAAGCAAAGCACGAAGACGTGATCCATGACATTTCCCGATAGAAAGGCAGAAACTACAAAAAAAAATCTTTTCTCTGGTCAGTGTTGAGGTTCTGGGCTATTTGTCTCCAATAACATGTCTTCTTTCAGACTCGTGATGAAAAAAAGTCCAAAAAATACACATTTAGGTCTTTATCTTACTACAGCTGGAGATCTAACTCATCCTGCTGCTCCGTCACTGCAGCCTGCACCGCTACACATGTCGGAAGTGTGGAAAAGACGCCCGGCCGGTCAGAATTAGGCTCGTTCGAGATGAGCCTGCCAGGTCTGCGCAGAATCGCCCATTGCATGCCGGTTAGATTTTTTTTTTTTTTTTAAGTCAACTTTATTGCAAAAAAAAACCCAGAACATCAACAACACGCAAAAGTAAAAGATACAAACACAACAACATAATAATACAATACAATTTGCCAGGGGAAGCTTAAAGTCACTAGAGCGAGAAGGGGACCAGATGCTGACAGTTTGAGCTGCCTTCTTGTTATGCAACATCATGGAAAAAAATAGTAAAATTAGGTTTTTGGAACTGAATTTACATTGTGGATATGAAATTGGCCAAAAGGATTAATACATTTATAATAAAAAACATTTTTTCTTACCATGAGTTCTATAAAAACAAAATACAACATTTTCCCATAAAAGGGCAACGTCTTTATAGATACAGTCGATGATAAATCTGCTGAAGTGTTGCCAAAATCTTCTGGAGTATGAACAATACCAAAAAAGGTGTACAACAGTTTCTGGGTGATCTCCACAGAAAGAACAGTTTGCATCAATGTCTCTTTTAAATTTCAGCATATAATGACTGGCAGGGTAATATCTGTGAATTATTCTAAACGACACTTCTTTCACCTTGTTCACTATCAGGTGTTTGTGAGGAATCATCCAAACCTTTTTCCAGTCAATATCAATAACAAATCTGTTCCAATAAAATGTAACATTTGGAGTTGAAACAATTTCTCTCTGAAATAAAGCACGGAAGTTCTTATTATTTTGAGGAAGTTGGAAAAGCAGATTTTTCCAGCTGGTGATTCAGCCACATCGGGGGGGGGACAGCAGTAGGAGGAAGTCTACCAGCAGATCTAAACAGCATTATCGTGTCTGATGGAATGGCGTCAAATACCCGGTTAGATTTGTGTTTTTTTTGTTTGTTTTTTCGGTTAGATTGTGTCCGACTTGATCCCGACTTGCTCTGACGTCATGCACACGTGGGCAACGGAAATCTCACGAGAGCAAGGCGGACGCACGTCTGAGACCAGGCGGCGCAGTGGCTTTCACCAGGCTCGTTCGAGATGAACTGCGCCTGTAAAGTGGACGAGAGCAGGCGGGGGGGGCGGGGGCGGGGACAGAAAGCTGCGGTAAAGTCGGACAGTTTCCAGCCGATTCCAGCTCCTTCAGACTGGACAGGAAGTGATGAAAACACTGTGGTGCGATTCGATTTAATAAAATAAATCAGACCCACATATCAGCTTATACACAGTCTCTAGTAGTTTTGATTATGACAGAGTAGCTGGCAAAGACCTCTACTTGAGATCTGCTGCTGATTTTAATTAACAACAGATGGAGATGATCCGTGATCTGAACGGATTTAGTCTCTCTGACTTCTAAACTTAACTATCAGTCACACAACATGTGTTCTGGACAGAATAAGTCTTTAAATCAGACAAATAGCAATTAAAATCGCTCCGATTCAAAAACAATAAAAAGTTTATATAAAAACGTCATCATGTTGTAAACCAATCAGGTGTTAAATCAGCTGAGAAGCCGGCGTTTCCCAGCATGCTCTGGGTCCGCTGGGTCCGCCTGGCTCTTGCAGTCGGTGAAAGCAACTGCGCCGCCTGCGTCTCAGACCTGGTCTCAGACCTGGTCTCAGACCTGGTCTCAGACCTGGTCTCAGACCTGCGCCGCCTGCGTCTCAGACCTGGTCTCAGACCTGGTCTCAGACCTGGTCTCAGACCTGCGCCGCCTGCGTCTCAGACCTGCGGCCGCCTTGCTCTCGTGAGATTTCCGTTGCCCACGTGTGCATGACGTCAGAGCGAGTCGGGATCAAGTCGGACACAAATCTACCCGGCATGCAACGGGCGCCGATCGCCGGTGATGGATTCTGCGCAGACCTGCTCATCTCCAACGAGCCTATTGACTCGCATTACTCGTAAAATACTTGTACTCGGCAAAAGTGTTTTATTCGTACCGGATACTCGTTTCAGCCGAGTATTCGGCTCATCCCTAATATATATTATATATATATATTATATATATATATATATATACACATTGATATTATTATATTACTATTAACGGTCCAGGGTATATACCCTAGCTTTTAAACAGTAGCTGCTTTGCCTTAAGCTGATCTAACAGCTGATTGGCTCACAATCGACTCAACATGATGACGTTGTGTATAAACCTTTTATTGATTTTGAATCAGAGGGATTTTAATTGCTATTTGTCTGATTTAAAGACTTATCTGTCCAGGACACATGTTGTGTGGCTGATATTTAGAAGTCAGAGAGACTAAATCTGATCATATCTCTGATCATCTACAGTGTGTTAATTAAAATCTGATATATGGGTCTGGTTAGATTTTATGAAATCGGAATCACACCACAGGGTTTTTGTCACTTCCTGTTCAGCCTGAAGGCGGCTGGGCTCAGGTGTGAACTGTCTTGACTTTTCAGCAACTTTTTGTCCCCGCCCCCCCTGCTGCTGCTCTCAACCCTTTATAGGCGGCTTGCTCATCCGAACGAGCCTTTTTTAACCCCTTGTCAGCCGTCAGATTCATTTGACACAGATAATTAAAACAGTTAAGTTTGACAACCTGACTCATTTTAAGAACTAATAGAAATCTGCTCCCAGAGACTACTGCATCTGGTTTTAAACACCGAGGCGCATTTCCCTCCTCTACATGACAACTTAATGTTGTCAGGCTCATACTGAAGTCTCATAACTTCCAAAAAAGTGTGTAACTTTGTTAGTTGCTGTAAAACACAATGAAACACATGTTCTTACCTTTACCGTCCGTCTGTGCTGCCGTGCTAAAAGGCACTAAGTCCGTCCAGAGTGTAAAGGTGAAGAGAAGCCCGAAGATACCGACCTGACCCATGAAATTACCCGATAGAAAGACACAAACCACCGGCAGGCTAAACATCGGCTTGTTCACAGGTCAGTGTTGAGATCCTGCGCTATTTGTCTCCAATAACATGTCTTCTTTCAGAGTTGTGATGAAAAAAAGTCCAAAAACACACATTTAGGTCTTCATCTTACTACAGCTGGTGATCTATCTCATCCTGGTGCTCCTCCGTCAGGGCTGCATGGTTTGGATGCTGCATGCCGTGGCTTGAGTCAGAACATGCTAATTTCCAATGTGAAAGTTAAAAAAGGGGCGTCAACCCTAATTCTCATTGGCTGATTTTGTTTCGTCTGACAACGTGATTCGTTCAAAGTAACGTGACGTTTTTGTGTTTACTAAAGCGCTGTTCGAGGAGATGGGGGTGGGAGAGCCAAAGTCCTGCGGTAACGATTGACAGCTTCTATCCTCAGGGTGAGTCAGGAATGCACAGCAACACTGTTTATTTATTTATTTAACCTTTATTTATCCAGGTAAACTGTTTGAGAACCAATTCTCATTTACAAACGTGACCTGGCCAAGAGGCTACAGAAATAGATATGAACATACTGTACAACTTTACATAGTCAAACACATGACACATAGAACAAGCAACTGAATAAAAAAAAGACAGTCAACGAAGAAAGATAAAGAATAAGAGCTTAAATATGTGTGTATAAATATGATTCATGATTGTCAGCAGGAACAAGAGTCAACAATGTAATTTTGGAGGTTTTGCTTAAAGGTGGAAATTGGGATCAGAGATGTAAGTTTCAGGGTATTTTGTAGTGTATGTGGTGTGGTTCAGATATAATAAAATCTAATCCGACCCTCATATCAGCTGGTTCACAGTCCAGTTGGTTTAATTAGGGTTATTATGATCTCAGGATGTTCTACATGAGATCTGATGCTGATTATAATTAACAACACACTGGAGATGATCAGAGATCTGATCAGATTTATTTAATTGGCTGATTTTGTTTTGTCTGACCACGTGATTCGTTCAAAGTGACGTTTTTATTTTATTTCTAACAAAGATTTACATCACCAGAATGTGCATTTACAAGAAAGTCAAATATATGTAGAAAATAAATAAAGAAAAGAAAGAAGAGTGTGTAAAGTCATGTACATGACAAATTAATCAAACAGGACTCCAGTCTTAACTTTATTCCTAATGTCTCCTGTAGTGTTGCTGTGTCGGAGCAGGTCCTGAGAAAAGGGTTTAATGGTTTGGATCCTCATTTCTTTTTGTGAATGTGGAATTTTCAAAATAAAACAAAACAAAATAAACATCTTTATCCATCTTGTTGCCTTTAAAACACATACATCTTCATCTTTACATTGAACCGATCGCGCAGTGTTCAGTCTGAGAAGATGTTCAACATAATGCCCCCCCCAGGAATATACCACTATAAATGGACTGATCCCTGTCATTAGGCTACTGACCCTCTAACATGTCGCAGTACACATCTCAGCACAGCATCAACAGCTGGAGCATTAGAGCATGTTCCCTCTGCGGGGCTGCTGACTGGACTTGGAGAGGACTCATGTCATGTTGATGGTAGTTCATTTAAAGGGGGGGGGGGGGTTAGAAACCTGGTCTAATTAATACAGAAACCGTTATCACAATTCACGAGCTAATAAGAAATATGGACAACTAGGCCTACTGCCTCTTGGTACTTTCTGTTTGTGTGTAAACATTGAGCCGCTTTTACGCATGCGCCAACTTCAACTGCCTTCAACCGTAGCATACATACTTGTTATTTCCCTTTTTCTCCACCAGATGACACCAGCGGTGCATTCAAATCCAAATGTTGACTTCAGTAATGTTCTTTAGTCTTATTAAAGATAACTCATGTTCTGGTGGGAATAAAATAAACGGGGGGGGGGGGTTATTACATAACCTACAAACATTAACGTTTGTTTCTCCTAAATAATAAATAAATAGGCTGTTCTGAGAGGATTAAAACATGTTTTCTCATTGTTATCATTATTACAAGTCTGTGGAAGAATTAAACAGAGAGGAAGTTCTGATATACTTGTTCAGGCTTTCTTTCTTGTTTCTTTATATATTATTATTATTATTATTATTATTATTATTATTATTATTATATTATTATTATTATTTTAAACATATAGAGTCCAGGGGACTACAGGTGAAAAACAGCCTTTTGTCTTATTCTGGCATTTTAACTCATGTATAAGATTAGATTAGATTTTATTCATCTCACAGCGGGGAAATTGCCTTATTACAGCACAAAAACAAACAAACAAACAAGCAAACAACAGACATAATCATGTGTTTTATAACTTTGCACTGTCTCCTTACATGAAGCAGACACTGAGACACTGACTGGGTTTATCAATGGGATCATCTATTAACACGAGGCAGGTGTCAGTTGACTCTTACTTCCATTCTAACCATTTTTTTACAGTATATTTGTGTCAAACTGTCTTACATTATAATGTAGAATAAAATTATTATTTGAGCATTGAGAAATAAAGAAAATACAACTAAATGTGTGTTCATTTATAAAGTGCGTAAGTTTGATCATCTTGGCTCTTTATGGGGAACAAGCTCCCCGTTGACGTCAGGACATCAGAAAGACACATCTACCTAAAACCACATGTCTTCTGACTCTGGCTGAGAAGATGATGGGTAAAAAACCAAATTGCACTTTGTATTTTGGCTCATTTGAAGCCAAAGTTCTTCCAAGTGATTCCTGAGTTCATGGTGTAATGCACTTATTGGATCAAGTCACTAAATAAGGTAATCACGCAATAAAACCAGCTGATAGTTTTAAAATCCCCTGTAACAGCTGATTTTATGTTTAGAAAATGCTTTATGGTTAATGTTACTACTGTGAAAAATCAGAAACAACTATACATTCATTTAGAAAGAAGAGTAGTTTGAGCTAGTTTATATGGACAAATTTATTTTTGTTGCATTAACGGCTAATTAGCATTAGCGGATTCTCATTTCTTCTTGTGAAGGTGGAATTTTCAAAATAAAACAAAATAAACAGCATCCATCTTTATCCATCTCGTTGCCTTCAAAACAAAAACATCTTGATCTTAACATTGAACGTATCGACCAGAGTTCATCTGAGAAGATGTTCAACATCAACCCAGATATTTTAGTATACTATACATCCCGTGAAGAAGAAATGACAGATTGTTTCTTCTTCTAATTCACAGAAAGTAGAAAAATATTCAACATCAAGTTTGAATCTCATTAATCTCCATTTTGCTGGATATATATTTAATGGAATATTTTAATAGAAACCTCTTTTATTTGGTTATTAAGACAGAATTAGTCTCCAGTTAACCAGATTATTAACCAGTTAATCTTCCTGAGGGCAGAGTTACCTCTCCATGGTTATTTGGACATTTATTCTTGGTAATGTCCCCCCCCCCCTTGGAATATACCACTATAAGTGGACTGACCCATCTCCCATAATACAGAGATTTGGTTTTGTATTGAATATCCTTGTTATTCCAAACGTATTAATTGATTGGTGTAAAGATATGTTTGTAAATTAATTTCCAGGCCAGCAGAGCTTGTTTATGAAAATTAGCAGGTAATATATCAATTTTATAATCAGAATTTAACAGAGATTTTAGTCCGCCAACTAAACCAAATACATATTTAGGGAAAGTTTTCCAAATACAGTCCTTTTACTTCAAACTATTAAACCTTTTCACCTTGAAAGTATTATTTAAGGTTTCATAACTCAACTCTCCTAGACCACCATGTCTAAAATTAGCTGTATGGTTTTGCCGTATTATTGGAAGCAGAGATATTAACCAGAACAACAGAGACTGGTCAATGTCTCCAAGAAGAATCATCTTCTTCCATCTGTGTCTGTCAGGTGTTTAAGGACGTGACCTTTGACCTTTCCCTGCAGTGCAGCGCCCCCTGCTGACCTGTTACTGCCAACACACATCTCCCCCTGACTCCTCCAACATGACAAAGCATGAGTTTCTTGGATAAAATAAAAATATAAGAATAAACCTTTTCTCTTCAATTGATTCCTAATACCCCCCCTGGCACCAACAGGTAAAACAGAAACAGACATTTGAGAACACAAACAGATAAAGAACTACTCTCTCTAGATTTCTCTTCTAGCTTTTTTGGTTAATTGCAGGAATCATTGGGTGAATATTTGTTGTCCTAACAGAGCAATGTAGACAACTCCATCATGACTGAGTCTTACCTAGAATATTCAAGTTTACATGCTAGTTAACGTTGACATAGGCACAGGCTAATTACTGCTAACTAACATGCTAGTTAACGTTGACATAGACACAGGCTAATTACTGCTAGCTTACATGCTAGTTAACATTAACATAGGCACAGACTAATTACTGCTAACTAACATGCTAGTTAACGTTGACATAGACACAGACTAATTACTGCTAGCTTACATGCTAGTTAACATTAACATAGACACAGGCTAATTACTGATAACTAACATGTTAGTTAACATTAACATAGACACAGGCTAATTACTGGTAACTAACATGCTAGTTAACATTAACATAGACACAGGCTAATTACTGCTAACACTCTGACATCTCTCCATTAGTGCATGTATAGGTACTGAGCGTGTGTGTGTGTAATTGAAGCAACACACAGAGTGTGAATTGTAATTTTCCTTCATTGTTACATTTTATTTCAGGTCTTGGTGTTGCTGACAAAACATTTATCAGATCACTTTAATTTATCATTTTATTATTTAAAACAGGCATACAACACACTCCACACACACGGAAATCCCACAAAACAATTGGACGAAAAGAAAACGAAAAAAAAAATGAATGGATGCCTTCAGTTATTCAAATATAGAAATTGTAAATGAATAAACACATGACAGGTAGAGCATATTAAGAGTATAAAGTAATATCTATACTCACACACATTTTCTCCTTAACATTTGTAGAAGTTATTTGGCTTTTGCATTTCATTTTTATAGGAAACTTCAGAGAAGTTAACTGTATTTATTATCTGGGGACAGTTTTCATCCCGAAACCCCCAACACAATATGTATAGATGTAAAGTTAAATAAACATTGACTAGATTAAGGCCATTTTGGATATTGGTCTGGAAACGTGCAACATATAAAGCAAAAAGTAACAAATGCAACGCGTGGTTTTACTACTTAAAGAATCTTTTAGAAGTTAACTTAAAAGAAGTTTTTTTTTCAATAGCAGTAACTTTGTTGAATATCTTCAATTAAACAATACTTGGTGTCAGGCAGCCTCTGCTCTGTACATTAAAATAGATTCTGCTTTCTTTCTTTCGCTATATAAAGAAATTTGCCATTTCCCTAAAGTGTTTTAAAAACCGTAACAGCATCAATCACATTGGCCATTAAATCCTGTATATTAGATATATTTATAAATACATTGCAGATATATTTGACATTCCTTTTTAAAATGTGAGCACAAAAAAAGAGTGGCATGATTCACATTTGCACACACACACACACACACACACACACACACACACACACACACACACACACACACACACAGGTTTAAAGACTTTATCCTCAAGATGGCAGCACAACACACAGAGACACAACTAATAAGCCTCCGCCATGCAAACCAGGGAATGTGTATGATTACGTGTATCAGCCGTTACGTGCACCAACTGTTACATGCACCAGCTGTTACATGCACCAGCTGTTACATGCACCAGCTGTTACATGCACCAGCTGTTACATGCACCAGCTGTTACATGCACCAACTGTTACATGCACCAACTGTTACGTGCATGTAAACAGTGCTGATACTGTCATTATGATATTGTCCAGTAAACTAAAGCATGTGATGGGAGAGGGGCTGAAACCTACAGTATGTAAAGTTAGTCGTGTCTACAGATTGTTTCAGTGATCCCCCCATTTAACATGATACATGGCCATTTTTTACAGTTTATTTGTTCAAATTGTATTACATTATAATGTAGAATAAAAATATAATTTGAGCATTGAGAAGTAAAGTCAGTGTTTGGTTCTAAAAAGTGCTTTTCTGTTAGTTTTAACAGCTGTTTAAAAGAAAACTAAAAAACTAAATGTGTATTCATTTATAAAGTGCATAAGTTTGATCATCTTGGCTCTTTATGGGGAACAAGCTCCCCGTTGACGTCAGGACATCAGAAAGACACATCTACCTAAAACCACATGTCTTCTGACTCTGGCTGAGAAGATGATGGTTATTAAAACAAATTGCACATTGTAGTTTGGCTCATTTGAAGCCAAAGTTCTTCTAAGTGATTCCTGAGTTCATGGTGTAATGCACTTATTGGATCAAGTCACTAAATAAGGCAATCACGCAATAAAACCAGCTGATGTTTTAAAATCCCCTGTAACAGCTGATTTTCTGTTTAGAAAATGCTTTATTGTTAATGTTACTACTGTGAAAAATCAGAAACAACTATATATTCATTTAGAAAGAAGAGTAGTTTGAGCTAGACAGACTCTATATGGACAAACTTATTCTTTGTGCATTAACGGCTAATTAGCCATTAATGCACTAGCATTAGCCTGCTGGCTAGGGGGCAAAAGTGCAATATGGAGTAAAATACTTATTATAATGCCTGCAGGTCGTTCAGTGCGTTGGTGTTTTAAGGTGAAGTAGCCTTCAGCAACCTTCAGACACCAACGCCAAAGTGTCTTAAAGATGAATTATATCTTATTTCCAGCAGGGGGCGACGTCACCACCTCCAAAAACACTCTATTATTATTTTCATAATGAGTTGGACTTTCAAGTCTTCCACAATACAATTATGGTTCTATTTATCTTAAAAGACAAAGGCTACGCGCCGACCTGTCAATCAAACCACAGGTTTAGCAATCAGTACGTCAGTAAGAAATCAACTTGTAACAATCAAAGTTATGAAATAGCTCTGTAACGCTGGACACAGCCACGTGTACCAACAGAAACGTTATTGGACGAACCATCAGTCTATCACCATCCGCCTTCGTTGTTTTGAAAGAACCGTCACAGCCGTCACCCACCTAAACCACGACCTGAACCAGAACCATTGGTAGTGGTTTGGTTCTGGTTCCTCTGTTGAAGTACCATAAACATCCAACCGGGATCAGTACGACGCAGGGAAACAGGATCGGTATGCTCAGGTGGTGACGACCACCTGATGTGAAGAAAAAAACAGATGCAAAAGCTTGTTACTGGAACACAACAGACACACAAACATAAGCATGATTCAGCGTCTTCTTAAACGTTAAACCATTCTTTCTTTCCTCTTCACAGAGTTGGTTTGTTTTCTCACCTTCACCCGTCTCGTGGTTTGGACCTGGAGTTGGAAGATTACTCAGATGCGGCTTCTTCGTCGTCCAGGTTTCTGGAAAGACAAGATTTATAATAATTTACTCACAGAAGCTTTTGACACAATGATCCTTCAAGTTTTCCATCCATTTATCTTCATCCTCTTATCCGGTATCTGGTCTCGGGGGCAGCAGCTCCAGTAGGGGACCCCAAACTTTCCTTTCCCGAGCCACATCAACCAGCTCCGACTGGGGGATCCCGAGGCGTTCCCAGGCCAGGTTGGAGATATAATCTCTCAACCTAGTCCTGGGTCTTCCCCAAGGCCTCCTCCCTGCTGGACGTCCCTCCACCTAGTCCTGCGTCTTCCCCGAGGCCTCCTCCCAGCTGGACAAGCCTGGACCACCTCCCTAGGGAGGCGCCCAGGAGACATCCTTACCAGAAGCTTCTCACCCGATCTCTAATGGACCCTTCAAGTTTTCATGTGGCCTTATTTTGACAAATGTGTATGTTTATCAGTAACAGATTTTAAAACAAAAACCAAAGAACTCACCAACATGAAGCATAATAACTGCCTCACTCGCCAGATGTGGGACTTCACATCTGTATCGTCCTCGGTCAGACCGCCTCACGTCCCTGATCTTCAGAGAGACGTTCCCGTGTCTCAGTCCGTCGGGGAACATCTCCGTCCTCCCAGCGTAGGACGGGTTCTTCATGTCCTCCTCGTGCTGTTTGTCATGGTAACGGTGGACGTACCGGTAGTTGCTCAGTGGATCTGCAGGGTCCGGGGGGACGTCTGGCCTCCACCACTCCACCGTCATGTCCTCCACGTCCAGCTGAGGCTCCACGTGACACGGCAGGATGACATCATCACCCTGAGCTGTCACGATTGGCTGAAATGCCCCGACGACTGGAAACAGAGGGACATGTTATGTATGTAACATAGACTGTGTATATATATATATATACACACAGTCTATGGTACACACACACATATATATATATATATATACATATATATATATATATATATAATATATATATATATATATATATATTAACTATTTGTCTGATTTAAAGACTTATTCTGTCCAGAACACGTGTTGTGTGGCTGATAGAGACGTTAAGACGTCAGAGAGACTAAATCTGAGCAGATCTCTGATCATCTCCAGTGTGTTGTTAATTAAAATCAGCATCAGATCTCATGTAGATCATGTTAACAGCTACTCTGTCATAATTAAAACAACTGGAGACTGTGTATAAGCTGATATGTGGGTCTGATTATATTTTATTAAATCGGAATCGCACCACAGTGTTTTCATCACTTCCTGTCCAGTCTGAAGGAGCTGGAATCGGCTGGAAACTGTCCCCCTTTACCGCAGCTTCTGCCCCCCACCCCCCCCCGCTGCTGCCGCCTGCTCTCGTCCACTTTACAGGCGAGGCGCAGTTCATCTCGAACGAGCCTAGTGCTTGGCCGTCAAGTTTTCCGACGCATGCGTAGTACCAATAGTGCAGGGAGAAAGCTGGGTTTTCAGATACGCATTTATGCGCATGCGTGATAGTCGTGCCGACACTCCCCCTTCCCGCAGCTATTTGTCACGCCCCCCTTCGATTTCTGTTGCCGCCCGCCCCTGGTCCGCTCTACAGGCGAGGCGCAGTTTATCTCCAACGAGCCTAACTAGTCATTTTGAATCGGAGCGATTTTAACTGCTATTTGTGTGATTTAAAGACTTATTCTGTCCAGAATACATGTTGTGTGGCTGATAGAGACGTTAAGACGTCAGAGAGACTAAATCTGATCAGATCTCTGATCATCTCCAGTGTGTTGTTAATTAAAATCAGCATCAGATCTCATGTAGAGCATTATGAGATCTACTCTGTCATAATTAAACTACTGGAGACTGTGTACCAGCTGATATGAGGGTCTGGTTAGATTTTATGAAATGGGAATCGCACCACAGGGTTTTTGTCACTTCCTGTCCAACCTGAAGGCGGCTGGGCTCAGGTGTAAACTGTCTTGACTTTTCAGCAGCTTTTTGTCCCCGCCCCCCCTGCTGCCTGCTCTCAACCCCTTTATAGGCGGCTTGCTCATCCGAACGAGCCTCTTTTAACCCCTTGTCAGCCGTCAGATTCATTTGACACAGATAATTAAAACAGTTAAGTTTGACAATCCGACTATTTCAAGAACTAATAGAAATATGCTCACATATACTTCTGCATCTGGTTTTAAACACCAAGGCGCATTTTCCTCCACTAGATGACAACTTAGTGTTGTCAGGCTCATAACTTTGAAAAGTGTGTAAGTTTGTTATTTGTTGGAAAACACTAAGAAACACACATGTTCTTACCTTTACCGCCCGTCTGTGCTGCCGTGCTAAAAGGCACTAAGTCCGTCCTGAGTGTAAAGATGAAGAGAAGCCCGAAGATACCGAAGAGAACCATGAAATCATAGATAGAAAGACACAAACCCCCGGGGTTAGATATGGAACCTCCGATAACATCTATTCTCTCAGACTTGTGATGAAAAAAATCCAAAACACACATTTAGGTCTTTATCTCAACCAGCTGCTGATCTAACTCATCCTGCTGCGACGTCACTATCGCGCTGCTGTGTGCACAGCCTCTCCCTCTAGCCTCCTGTGTGTGGACTGCGACTGAATATGCTAATTTTCGATGTGAAAGTTTAAAACGGGCGTTAACTCTAAATCTCATTGGCTGATTTTGTTTCGTCTGACAACGTGATGCGTTAAAAGTGACGTGACGTCATTGTGTTTAGCCTACTAAACTAAAACTGAAACCTGACAAGCCGTTGCAAGATGGCGATTGTGGTGGCTGTCGTTTGGCAAGCTCTGCAACACGGGGCGGGGCAGTGTGCTTATGTTTTATAACAAGGCCAATGACTTACTTGGTTTACTTACGTCATGCTTCTAATCACTCAGCAGGAGGAGCTATTTTGTTTAATAAATTTAAAGAGAAAAGATGTGGTAGAATCTCACCTTTCTAAAGAGGGTAGATGGATTACTCTGGTTCTTAGAGTGAATAATGTAATTCTGATGTTAACTAATATATATGGACATAATAACAATGCTTTGGCAAAAAAACATGTATACCCAAATAGCAGGAGAGTTAAAAAAGATGAAGGAAAAATACAAAGATGCTCATTTAATTATATGTGGTGACCTAAATGATGCAACAGCAGATGATCTAATGGATAGATTACCAGCTGAGATCTCCCATAACTCAAAATTTAAACCTATGTCACATTTGTGTGAACAACTTGGTGTAATTGATGTCTGGCGGTATTTACATCCTTATCAAAAAGAATATACATGGAGTAATGTTAGTGGTTCTTTACAATCTCAAATTGAGCTATGGTTAATTTCCTCCTATACTTTACAATATGTTTCTGAAACATTACACAGCTATGCCCCCTTTTCAGATCACAAACTGATAGTGGTCACTTTTGCTAATCCACAAGAGCAAACCAGAAAATCTCGTGGTTTCTGGAAATGTAACTGCAGTCTATTGAATGAGGAAGCTTGTAAATTAGTTGAAGTTACTGCTGGTGACATTTTCAATTGCAATGAACTTGGCAATATTCAAAAATGGGAATTCATTAAATTTAAAATCAGAGAATTAGCTTTTAAATTTAGTAAGGAAATGAAAAAACTTAATACTTTGAGAGAACTAGAAACAATGGCAGAACTGAACTCTAGCCTTAGCCCTTCGCATCTTGTCTTTGTACTGTATTTTATGTTCTTGATGTCTTTATATTTTAATCCACTCTTTTTTTTTATTTGTATATCTTTTTATATTTATATGTCCACTCTTTTTTCTCTCTCTTAAGATTCTATATATTCATTGTATAGTAAGGATATTTTATTTATCTACTTATTTTATTATGCTGTTTTTTTATTTAACTTTCTACTGATGCCAAAGTGTTCAATGAATGTTTAACATGTTTTGTAAAATTTAAAGATGATAATAAAAAAAACAAAAAAAACTGTACAAACCTTTTTCTTTTCTTTAACAAAGACTTACATCACCAGAATGTACATTTACAAAGAAGTAAATACCAGAGGTGCAAATACAGAATAAAAATAAACATGTAGAAAATAAATAAAGCAAAGAAAAGTGTACAAATAAAGTCAAATGTATCAGCGGGACATGAGACATTTATCAAACACAACTCCAGTGTTTACTTTATTCTTAATGTCTCTTATAGTGTTGCTGTATTGGTTTCTCATTTCTTCTTGAGAATGTGGAATTTTCAAAATAAAACAAACTAAACAACATCTTTATCCATCTCGTTGCCCAAATATATTAGTATACATCCAGTGAAAGAAGAAATGACAGATCGTTTCTTCTTCTAATTCACAGAAAGTACAACAATATTGGAACATACCACTATTAGTGGACTGACCACTGTCATTACTGACCCTCTAACATGTCGCAGTACACATCTCAGTACAACATCAACAACTAGTTCATGTTCTCTAGGCGTGGCTGCTGACTTTAGGAGAGGAAGTCATGTCATGCTCATTTGACGGGTAGGGAGGGGGGCGGGGCTTAGACACCCGAAAGTAAAAACTAGAAAAACAAGCAGAGGACTATTGGACGATGACTATAAGACGTCCAGAGAAGATATCTTGCAGCAATCCTTTAAAGTAAGTAGCGCGTAATGCTCCTGTGTGTGTGTGTGTGTGTGTGTGTGAGGTCGGAGCAGCTGATCGCTGTGTTCTCTGTTAAGTGCGCACTACGCTGAGACGCCATGTTATGGTCTGTTATTGTCTGTTATTGCATGGTATTGTGTAATGTTATTGTGTGATGTTATTGTGTGTCTGTCGTGCAGGAAGTGCGCAGCAGCTTTCCCGTCTTTCTGCTACGAACTCTTTCTGTGAACATTGATCTCATTAGAGTTAGAAACCAGATCAGATTAATACAGGGACCGTTTTCAAAATTCACGAGCTAATAAGAAATATGGACACGTAGGGCCTACAGCTTCTTGGTACTTTCCGTGTTTGGTTGTAAACATTAAGCCGCTTTTACGCATGCGCCAACTGCCTTCAACCGTAGCATACATACTTGTTATTTCCCTTTTTCTCCACCAGATGACACCAGCGGTGCATTAAAATCCAAATGTTAACTTCAGAAAATGTTCCCTAGTCCTATTAGATCAGATTAGTGTTATTAAATAGCCTACAAGCATTTAACGTTTGTTTCTCCTAATTAATAAATAAATAGGCTGTTCTGAGATGATGAAAACATGTTTTCATCATCACATTATTATAAGTCTGGAAGAATTAAACAGAGAGGAAGTTCTGTTATCATGGTTCCGGCTTTCTTTCTTGTTTATTTATTATTATTATTATTATTATTATTATTATTATTTTAAACATATAGCATGTCCAGGGGACTACAGGTGAAAAACAGCCTTTTGGCTTATTCTGGCACTTTAACTCATATATAAGATTAGATTAGATTAGATTATATTAGAGTAGATTATATTAGAGTAGATTTTATTCATCCCGCAGCGGGGAAACTCTCTTGTTACAGAAGCATTTTCTACAATAAAAACAAAAACAAACTAACAAGGCAAACAACAGACATAATGATGTGTTTTATAACTTTGCACTGTCTCCTTACATGAAGCAGACTTTGACACCCTAACTGTCTTTATGGATGGGATCATTTATTAACACAAGGTATACGTGTCAGTTGACTCTTACTTCCTGTTTCTAACGGTCAGTCAGACTTGTTCCTACAACACTGAACAACGAGGGGAGTGGAGGCAGTTTGACAAACTTGTAAGTAGTTGTTTATAATTTATATTTGAGCTTTAACATATTTAATCGCTGTGCATAGTGTGAATGTTTCAGTGTGTTTGTCTTATGTTGCTGTGCAGTTAACAGAACTAACACATTTCTCTGATCCCTCATTTATTTACTGGCTGAACGTTGTCTTTAACAATAATATAATAATATAATTCAGACATGCAGGAGACAAACTACAATTCAGTCATGCAGGAGACAAACTACAATTCAGACATGCAGGAGACAAACTACAATTCAGACATGCAGGAGACAAACTACAATTCAGACATGCAGAAGAAGAACAATCTGAAAACTGAATGCGGAGCAAAGTGACAAAAAGAGGTTTTAGAAAAAACTGATCACAAAGGAACGACTTTATCAGAAATAAAGCCAATAAGCATGAGCAGGCCGTTAATAAGTTAGTGTTACGTAGTGTTGAAAATGTCAAAAGAAGCGTCAAAAGTGTTAAAGTGGGACAAAAACATAAGAAAAAGTTAAAAACATCGATAAAAAAGCCTCAACAAAAGTGTTGACTTTTAAAGTGATAACACGCTGCAGTTTTTCCTTCACTAACGTATTGAAGTGTTTTGTCTTGCAGCAGTGTTTGAGTTTAAGCTGCAGCAGGAGACATGGCGGAGAAGAGGATGACGAGGAAGCGATCCACGTCCTGGTCCTCTCCTTTAACGTCTGACCCGCCCCCCCGCTCCAGCAGTGAGACGACCAGGTAACGAGTTCACCCCCCAGCCGATCATAAATAACCATATGATGTATTTATAGACAAGAAAACACCCTGTAGAAAGTGTTGTAGTGCAGTAGGCCTGTCGTCCTATGAAATATGGAAAAAACATAAATATTAGATAGATTAGACGTTCTACCTACGTTCTGCAACTTATTCATTACACTCACCGGCCACTTTATTAGGTACACCTGTCCAACTGCTCGTTAACACTTAATTTCTAAGCAGCCAATCACATGGCGGCAACTCAGTGCATTTAGGCATGTAGACATGGTCAAGAGAATCTCCTGCAGTTCAAACCGAGCATCAGTATGGGGAAGAAAGGTGATTTGAGTGACTTTGAACGTGGCATGATTGTTGGTGCCAGAAGGGCTGGTCTGAGTATTTCAGAAACTGCTAATCTACTGGGATTTTCACGCACAACCATCTCTAGGGTTTACAGAGAATGGTCCGAAAAAGAAAAAACATCCAGTGAGCGGCAGTTCTGTGGGCGGAAATGCCTTGTTGATGCCAGAGGTCAGAGGAGAATGGCCAGACTGGTTCGAGCTGATAGAAGGGCAACAGTGACTCAAATAACCACCCGTTACAACCAAGGTGGGCAGAAGAGCATCTCTGAACGCACAGTACGTCCAACTTTGAGGCAGATGGGCTACAGCAGCAGAAGACCACATCCGTGCCACTCCTTTCAGCTAAGAACAGGAAACTGAGACTACAATTTGCACAAGCTCATCGAAATTGGACAATAGAAGATTGGAAAAACGTTGCCTGGTCTGATGAGTCTCGATTTCTGCTGCGACAGTCGGATGGTAGGTCAGAATTTGGCGTCTACAACATGAAAGCATGGATCCATCCTGCCTTGTATCAACGGTTCAGGCTGGTGGTGGTGGTGTCATGGTGTGGGGAATTTTCTTGGCACTCTTTGGGCCCCTTGGTACCAATTGAGCATCGTTGCAACGCCACAGCCTACCTGAGTATTGTTGCTGACCATGTCCATCCCTTTATGACCATAATGTACCCAACTTCTGATGGCTACTTTCAGCAGGATAATGCGCCATGTCATAAAGCTGGAATCATCACAGACTGGTTTCTTGAACATGACAATGAGTTCGCTGTACTCAAATGGCCTCCACAGTCACCAGATCTCAATCCAATAGAGCATCTTTGGGATGTGGTGGAACGGGAGATTCGCATCATGGATGTGCAGCCGACAAATCTGCGGCAACTGTGTGATGCCATCATGTCAATATGGACCAAACTCCCTGAGGAATGCTTCCAGCACCTTGTTGAATCTATGCCACGAAGAATTGAGGCAGTTCTGAAGGCAAAAGGGGGTCCAACCCGTTACTAGCATGGGGTACCTAATAAAGTGGCCGGTGAGTGTATATTTACAATACATTTTATATATACATAAAACTATTTTATCTCTTTTTAGGCCAAAGTCCACCGCTCCCAGTGTTGTTTCTCTGGGTGACCGATCCATGGGGGATCCGCTCTACTTTGGTGTAGATGACCCAAAACGGTATCCTAACATTTGTGCACTATTAATGAACACAGTTGTACGTCATGGATGTGTTTTTGTTGCTGAATAAGTTAACAAAGTAAAAATTGTTCTCTCTTTTTAGGTCCCACTCGAGTGAGGTCGCTGCTCCCAGTGTTGTCTCTTTGAAGAGTGAACGGTCCATGGGCTCGCCGCTCAACTTTGGTGTTAAAAAGACACAAAGGTATGATTAATTAAGATGATAAAGGTAGGATTAATGTAATACATTTTGTAAAGAAAATATCTTGCATCTAAAAGCATATTAAGGTTAGTTACTTAAAGTTTCATAAAGAGATGAAACCCTTTGTGACGGCAGTTTTTAACCAAGTATCACCCTGACTGACTGTTGATCCCCTACAGCGAGCTGACGGAGCCGTCCAGCTGTCCCATGTGTTTGGAGGTTGTGAAGGATCCAGTCCTTTCAACCTGTGGACACTGGTCATGCCAACGGTGTTTCAGCTCAGACAAACCCTGTGCGAAGTGTGGAAAGAAACTCAGAAAAGATCCCAGACAACAGAAAGACACTGAGGAAGACAAGAGTAAGTTAAAATACTTATATATTAGCGGTGTCACAATGTCGATTTTTAACAAGTTTTCAATTTCAAAAGCAGAGTCAGCGATTCCCCGGGTATTTTTTTCTCTCTATCCACACCGCCTACTTCCACATGTCCGAAGAAAACAAATAAAACTACACTAAGTGGTAGTATGCAGCTAAAGACACAGGGTAACTTAAGCTTAGCGCTAGCTTGCAGCTGCTCTTTTCCAGACCACTGACCACTAATAACGGTGAAACAGAACTGGCAAATCTCCTTTCTTCCCTAAAGTCACTTTGTGAAAACACTGCGTCTTCCCTGTTAATGAGTTATGGAAACAACAAAGGTAAAGCATGTGGGCTCCAACTGGACTCCATGGTATATTCATGTGCACCTCGTTAAATTCATAACACATTTAATTTGATCCTTGAAAATCCAGAGAAACTCATTGAGGCGTTGCCGCTTCTGCTCAAAAAGTTTTTGAATCAAAAACTTGAATCGAATCTTGGAATCGTAACACTCATATTTTACACATACTACTACCACTACCACAGCTAATGTAATATTGTGATACTGTACGTCATCATCAGTTTGTGATTTTGTAATTTGCAAGTATGCATTTGATCGTTTCAGGGGCCACTCGTCTATTGAATGCAACGAAGAATCTTAAAAAAGACACAGAGAATAAATTTACTTGGACATCTGAAGGTTTCGGTGACCAAAAGAACGACCTGAACAGCATCTACACGACACTCTTCCTCAACCCTGGAGGGAGTGAAGGGACACATGAAGAACAATCCTTCAGACATTTCAAAAGTCCATTGAAAAAACGACAATCTACAGAAACATTTGTCCACATAAATAACATCTTCAAACTGTCACCTGGCCAAAAGAAACCACCCAGAACAGTCCTGACGAAGGGCGTTGCAGGAATTGGAAAATCATTTTCCCTGCAGAAATTCATTCTCGATTGGGCCAAGGAGGAAGCTAACCAGGACGTTGACTTTGTTTTCCATCTTGCTTTCCGCGAGCTGAATCTGAGTACAGAAAACAAAAGCTTGCTTGGGCTCCTGACTGAGTATCACCCTGCGCTCCATGATCTGAAAGATCAAGAAGACTTCATCAAAGCCAGGGTCGTCGTGATCCTGGACGGCCTGGATGAAAGCAGACTTCCACTGGACTTTGAGAACAAGCCGGTAACATCTGTCAGTGAAGTAACATCTGTGGGTAATCTCCTAGCGAACCTCATCCAGGGAAACCTTCTCCCTGATGCTCACCTGTGGATAACATCTCGTCCAGCAGCAGCCAGTCAGATCCCTTCAGAGTTTGTTGACCTGGTGACAGAGATAAGAGGGTTCAGTGACCCACAAAAAGAAGAATACTTCAGGAGGAGATTCAGTAATGACTTGGGCCTTGCTGACAGGATCATTTCACACATTCACTCTTCACAGAGTCTCGACGTCATGTGCCAGATCCCGATCTTCTGCTGGATTTCAGCCGTATTATTTGAGGAGATCTTTGGGGGAGGTGAGAAAGCTGAAACCCCCCAAACTCTCACAGAGATGATGGCCCATTTCCTGTTTGCCCAGACAAAACGCAGAAGCAGAAAATATGGCGAGAAGACTGAGGAAAACCAAGAGAGACTTCTGAAGACCCACAAGGGTTTTCTTCTGAAACTCGGCAAGCTCGCATTTGTTCAGCTGCAGAAGAACAACCTCATCTTCTACGATGAAGACCTGGGAGACTGTGGCATTGACATACGAGAGGCATCCATCTACTCTGGATTTTGCAGTGCAGTTCTTAGGGAAGAAGAAGTCTTTTCCCAGAAAAAGATCTTCTTCTTTGTGCACCTGACCATACAGGAGTTCTTTGCGGCTCTTTTTGTCTATGACTGTTTCACAAACAAGAATACAAAAGAGCTCGGCAACTTCCTCGAGCTGAAGGAGAAAGAACATACCTTACTTGATCTTCTGAAGATGACCGTTGACAAAGTGTTGGAGAAAAAGAACGGCCACCTGGACTTCTTCTTGCGATTCCTCCTTGGCCTCATGGTAGAACCAAACCGGAGAGTCCTTCAGGGTCTGCTGACATCGCTGGACCCAAGCCAAGATACCGACAAGAAGATCTTGACTCACCTCAAAGCCATCCGAAGAAAGGCCCTCTCTCCAGACAGTTGTATCAGCCTCTTCCAGACCATGGTCGAGATGAGAGACCACAAAGTCAAAGATGAGATTCAGGAATATCTCAAACTGTCAGAGAGTTCAAAACCAGATCTGAATCCACTGCACTGCTCTGCACTGGCCTACATGCTGCAGGTATCAAAAGATGATCTGGATGTGTTGGACTTGAAGAGTTACAACACATCAGATGAAGGCAGAAGGAGGCTGATACCAGCTGTGAGGACCAGCAGAAAGGCCATGTAAGTTTACCGTCTATGTAATATGAAACATAATCTGTTTGCACCTTTTTCTTTATCACATCATAACTGTATTATCCACTCCTAGCCTGGCATATTGCAACGTGACTGAAGAATGGGTCGAACATCTGGCTGTTGGTCTCAAGTTCCCCTACTCAGCTCTGAGAGATCTGGATCTGAGCAACAATGACCTGAAAGATTCAGGAGTAAAGGTGTTCTGTGATGGACTGTCGAGTCAATGCTGCAGACTGAAGACACTGAGGTATTACCCTTAAAAAAGAACAATCTGGACACGTCACTAATGAGCAAAAGTAAAATCATTGAAAACACGTTTTTTCAACAACTCAACCATTTCTCGTCACTTTCTGGCTCAGTACTAGACTGGTTTGAATTCTACTTAAAGAATAGGGATTACTTTGTGTCAATAGCTAATTATACATCACATACAAATATGATGTGCGGAGTTCCCCAAGGCTCTATTCTGGGGCCTCTTCTGTTTAACATCTACATGCTTCCACTGGCCCAGATTATGGAAAACAACAAAATAAGTTACCATAGTTATGCGGCCGACACACAAATTTACATAACCTTATCGCCAGGGGACTATAGTCCAATACAAAAACTGACTAAGTGCAACAAACAAATTGACAATAGCGGCCTGGTGGATTTCTGGGGTTGGACGTCTACATAGCAAAGTTCCTTTTTTGCACAGTCTCCTGCCTCGGTACTTCCATCATCAAAACTCCTTTTTCTCCCCTCTGTAAACTACACCCTGTGTTTTCTCAGGTTGTCGGGTTGTCAGGTCACAGAGGAAGGCTGTGGTTATCTGGCCTCGGCTCTGAGGTCCAACCCTTCCCATCTGATAGAGCTGGACCTGAGCTACAACAATCCGGGAGAATCAGGAGAGAAGCTGCTCTCTGAGCTGAAGAACGATCCACAAAACAAGCTCACCGTACTCAAGTAAGTACAATACCAGGTTTACATATTTAAGGGTTGTACATTTGTCCATCTTAGTCTTGCTAACGTGATATCTAAGGAACTCCTGGGGGGTATTCAAATTACTTGGCCAGTTTTGTTGCAGTCAACATTGATCCACACATTTTTCACTCCTCCTTACTGTACACTCCACTCAACACTGATGGCAACACTTAGCACACCTCTTTTTTTTTGAGAATAGTTATCTTGTTTATGAAATGTTCATTGGCACTTTAATCTGGTCTCCCTGTTTGTCCACTATTGATTGTCTGGTTTGTGACACTGCCACGTCATAATGCTCTACAAAAACTCTTCTCCGGACATTATTCAACACCATAATTTACGAACAGAAGGGGAGACATTTGGTCTTTGGTATTGGATACAGAATTGGTTACTTATCTTTGGTGCACACCTTGACATTCTGATAAAAAACTCTTGGTTAAATGCTTGTTCTTTATCTGATCGTAATGTTTCTTCACAGTGTTGGACATGGTGGAAGTCACCGGATGAAACAGGGATTCAAGAAATGTAAGTAGCAATGTAAATCCTGGACATGCGTTTCAATGAATTAGTGACTTTTTGCATTTTTAAAACGGGAATGTTGACAGTTCCTCCTGGAGGAAAGGCAACTTTTTCTGACTTTAGTGGTGCCCATCTATATAATTACAGTCTATGCTCCTGAAATAAAGGGTTTCTTTACTTCCAGACGCCTGTGTTCTCACTTGGGACCCCAACACAGCCCACAAGAACCTCCTCCTCTTTGACGGGAACAGAAAGGTGGCCTGGGTGAAGGATGAGCAGCCATATCCCCCTCATCTGGAAAGGTTTGATCTCTGCCAGCAGGTGCTGTGTGAACAGGGTCTAGATGAGCGCTGCTACTGGGAGGTCGAGGTGGTGGAGCCCTTCAACATCGGGTTAACGTACAAAAGCATTGGCAGGAAAGGGGACGGGAACGATTGCAAGTTAGGGCGTAACAACAAGTCTTGGTGTCTGATATGCTCTGATAAAGGTTGTTTTATTCAGCACAGCGACGACAGAGTCAATTCATCTTCCCTTTCCTCACGCTCCAGTCGGCTGGGGGTGTATCTGGATTGGCCGGCTGGCACTCTGTCCTTCTACAGGGTCTCCTCTGACAGTCGGACCCACCTCCATACCTTCAGTGAAACGTTCAATGAGCCCCTCTATCCCGCCGTTGGACTTCACACTCACTCCTCTGCATTATTTGTCGGCTAACAAAGCTCAATAAACACATAGATAACTAAACTTTAACTGCAATCACAAGTGCAACCAAAAGATGTAGATTTCCATGTTGATGGTTGAGACCTGTCCCATACAACCAAGGGACTAGAGCTGTCCAACTAGTTGTTTAGCCCTTTATATTAGTGATCTTACCACCATGGTTAAGTTTCTCTGAGCCAGTAGGCAAAGCTCTCAATCTACCGGTCAGTTTTCGTTCCAACCCTCACCCATGGTCATGAAGGCTGGGTCAAGACCGAAAGAACGAGATCCAGGGTACAAGCGGCTAAAATGGGTTTCCTCAGGAGGGGGGGCTGGCGTCTCCCATAGAGATCGGGTGAGAAGCTCAGTCATCCTAGAAGAGCTCTGAGTTGAGCCACTGCTCCTTCAAGTCTAAAGGAGCCAGTTGAGGTGGTTCGGTTATCCGGTAAGGATGCCTCCTGGGGGGGTCCGTAGGGAGGTGGTCCAGGCACGTCCAGCTGGGAGGAGGCCTCGGGGAAGACCCAGGACTAGGTGGAGGGACGTCCAGCTTGGAGGAGGCCTCGGGGAAGACCCAGGACTAGGTGGAGAGATTATATCTCCAATCTGGCCTGGGAACACCTCGGGACCCCCCAGTCGGAGCTGGTTGATGTGTCTCAGGAAAGGGAGGTTTGGGGTCTCCTGCTGGAGCTGCTGCCCCCGAGACCCAACACCGGATAAGCGGATGAAGATGGATGGATGGCCTTGCAGTTAAACCATTTATCTTACAATGAATATTAAGAATACTTCTGCATTATAGATGAACTGTCATGCCCGAAAGATAACTTAACTACTACTCGAAGTCAATGTGTGTTTCTTTTAAACCTGATCAGAATCATCGTTATATACCTTATTATTCAAGTAGTTCTTCTTGTGTACTTTTATGTATTTACTATTAGAGAAGTTGTCACACCAAATATTTCTGTACAGTATAAATTGATGACTGTCCTCTCTAATCTCCTTATAGCTGCTTAATTGTGGATGTTACTAAAACACATTAAAATAACTTACAGTACTACACGCCTAACAAAAATGAGAAAAACATGTCTGAAAACTGTTAATTTGCACTTCCTGAAGCTAACAAGGCTCATTTCAAAAGCTAAATACCAGCTCCAATCACCTGTTATCGTTAGCTTTAATAGGAACATACTGGTATCTGTTGATGAGATGAATCAGCTTCAGCAGCATCATGTATTGTGTTTATATTGTGTGAATTTGAGTGTCCTGAATATTGTAGATTTGTGTTGTTATTGTCAAAGTTGTTTTAACTTTTGGAGCAGACTGTGTTTCCAGTCACGCTCGAAACATGACTGTATGTCAGTATGTTGTTTAAAGGATATTATATCTGGTTTTATTAGATTTGGGATATTTCAGATGTGTAAAAACTTTTCAAGTACTCATATATCAAGGTATTAACTCTGCAAGGTGCCCAAACTTTTGCAGACGCCATTTCTTTGTTTTCTGTAATTTTTAAACTGTAAATGATGGAATCAAATTCCAACTTTTTGTAACATATTATACAAATGTCTAATCTGTCATTTGATGCCTTTTGGAGATTTTTCCATCTTTTCTTGGCTTCTTTATGCACATTAATACACATTTTTACCTGGGGGGCCCAAACTTTAAAACCCCACTGTATGTATGTATGTTACTTTATATGTATGTATGTTATATTAAAACATACACAGGTACAGTTATGTTGTCTCACTACTGATTTAAGATTGAAATAAAAAGAAAAACTGAAAATGTACTTACACGTCTGTTGTGTCTGGATGTCTCAGGCAGCTGTTTAACAGAAACACATTAAGCAAAAAATATGAATCACATCACTAATTATATTCTTGCAACTGCATTTAACATTGAGCCTACAAACTCAACTCATATCCAATAAATGCAACATCTACTTACACATGTATGCAGTTCAGTTGTGTACTTTAGCAACACATTGCTTTGTGCTGCCTGTGAAGCCTGCACATGTTGACTATTGTTGTCTTCCTCCACTAGATGTCACCATTATATTTCATTTATACTGTGTATTTGCATATTTTCTTTGACTCAGCTTTCACTGTGATTTACTGACTCTTCTAGTCTATTTCAGACATTTGAAGAGAGGTTTTGGTCCGCTCATCACTGGTGGAGGAAGTTGTTCAGATGATTAACCCTCATGTTGTCCTCGGGTCAAATTGCCCCAAGGACATGTCAATGTTCTTTTTAATTCCCCAAAATAACATGATTGATTCCACACAACGCTCTTTGCCAAGTACAAATCTCTACTTTCATTAATTTTGGGGTGTCTTATTCAATTTTATAGCAAAGAAATGGGTTTTGAAAATACTTTCCTTTAATTTTAGTCTAAATAATTCCTAATTACTGCTTTTCTAACTCAAACATTAGGTATAATTTCCTATAAATGAAGTTTATTGACCATAAATTCCAAAAATAACTGTAAAAATATAGTTAATAAGTTAGTGTTACGTAGTGTTAAACGTCAAAAAAGTAACAAAGATTGGAAAAAAAGCGTCAAAAGTGTTGAAAAAAAGGACAAAGTTATAAGAAAAAGTTCAAAACATCAATAAAAAGCATAAAAAAGTGTTGATTTTCAGATTTGACGGGAAGACAACACAAGGGTTATCTAGTAAAAATAGCAATAACAACAACAACAACAATGTAAAAATAAAAAGTGCAGAAATATTAAGAACAAAAACGTTAAAAGTTAAGCATCAAAAGTAGGCCTACTAATTTTTGTAGAATATCCTGGATCAGATTGTTTGTCTTAAAACACCATTTCCTATATTGACCTCCTCTCTGTCTCTCAACACGAAAGTGAAAGTACTGGTGCAGTCGTCCTCGACTCCATTTTGTCCCTGCTGTTGTAAGAGGACCACATCAGATTCAGTTTAGTTGAAGAAAACAAGGACAGAAGGCGTGGTTTTTCTTTTGTTTCATGAAAAGTAAGTCTTTATTGGGATTTGTTGCGTAATATTTAATCAGGTGGAGTTTGTCTGTGAGTCCTGATCGTCTGTTTGGGCTGCTCTACTTCCTCATGGCCTGAGGTGGATTGTCCTGAGCTGTAGATAAATTAAAAAAGTCGGAGTTTTATAAAGCAATGTCGCTAATACATATAATTATTTATTACCTCGAATATAACTGGCTTCACTCTTATTTGGCAGCATGCAGCTACTTTTAGTGTTTGGGCGTTTTTATTCAATATTTGTATTATTCAGTAGGCACAGGTTATAAAATACACAGATGGAAGATGGTGTAAAAAGTGAAAACACCTGCTGGATGTGTCCATGTGAAACATGTGTATCCTTTTCAAACCTATTGATTTGTTTTTAATGTATTTGCGCTATGAGTGGTCATGACGAAGAGGAAACGGCCTGACTCCTCCTCTTTTTCTGATGAATCCTTCCAGCAGCCAATCAGTGAGCCGTCCGTCAGGTAAAACCATGTTTGTGCTATTAAAACACCACACACACACACACACACACACACACACACACACACACACACACACACACACACACACACACACACACACACACACACACACACACACACACGATGTTATCTTTATGGAACATATATCAACAGTGTATGGTTTTCAGGGCCTTTCATCGTTGTGTATAAGTTCATTTCTCCAGCAGGTGTCGCCATTTTGATCATATTAATCGCTCCAGGGAGCTTTGTTTCCTCCATCACTAGAGTTGATAGTCTAGAACAGAGGGTCTTCAACTGGGGCTGCACAGAGTCAATGCAGGGGGGCTCCTAAATGATGTTAGTTTTTGTAAGTATTTTTCAAAAAATTTAAAAGTCTTACAGTAACATGAATCCAAAATAATATCAGCAAATACAAATCCCTACTTCTTACTGGCCTATAGGTTAGGGAGTCACTGAGGCCATCCACAGATACACGGAGGATTTATGTATGTTTTAACATTAATAGATGATTTATAAAATCAAACAAATATAAAGGCTATTTTAATAGCTTAGTATTCTATGCAGTAAACGGTATAAAGGCTCAACTCACGATACGATTCACGATTTTTGAAGTCCACGACACAATTTTTAACAGAATGAGCTGCAGACAAATGACAGAAAAATATTCATTTATTTATATAAACTGCAAAACCACAGATATCATTCTTATTTATGAATAGTGCAAATGGAATTGTACATTTTTTAAAACCCTATTTCCCCATGTGTTTGTGTCCAAGTGACTGATTGGAACAACAGTCTTTGAAATTGTCATTATTATTATTATTATTATTATTACTATTAAGAGCGAAGGCTGCAGACGAACATCTGCCCTACAAGATAACATTGCAGGCCGAGTCACATACCAATTTCGAAGATTATTATTATTACATTATTACATGTCATTTAGCTGTCGCTTTTATCCGAAGCAACTTACAATAGCTATGTATGTCAGAGGTTGCACACCTCTGGGTTAAGTGTCTTGCTCAGGGACACATTGGTCGATGCATCTCAGTGGGAATCGACCCAGATCTTCCACAACAAAGGCATGTGTCATATCTCCTGCTTCATCACCACACATCAGTTACTTAGACCCAAATGCATAACAAAATAGGGTCCGTAGGAGGAAAAAAGAAGGAAATTACCCTTTAACCAAGCCAAACCTCAACAAATATGGTGTACAGCTAATGCTTTAAGATATCAGTGAGTTTTAGGAAAAGGTCATTTGTTTGTAATTTAGTAAATAATACTTATCTTTTCTCTTAGTTCACAGAGGAGTGCAGCAAAGTCCATTTATCCCAGCGGTGACTCTCTGAAGAGCGATGGATCCATGTTCATGCCACTCAGTTTTGGTCTTGAAGAGATACAAAGGTAGTTTTAATGTATTCTGTGAATGAAAAATGTACATTATCTGAAAGCATGTTGGACCATGTGTTATTATAATTATTGAAAGGGCTGTACTCGATATTCAGAAGAAAAAGTGGTTTGGGATTGCCTCCACATGGCTCTCACAACCAACTAGTAGTGTGTTCCAGATGGGAGGGAGTGGGACTTCATTCTCTGCTCATGACACCATCACTCCACTTTATCTTTACACAGCAAATAGTTGTTTACTGCTGTATTAATGTTCGGAATATCAACAAAAGCACCTTTAAAGATTAATAATGAGATTGAAAGTGGCAAATCCATTTGTAACTGCATATATATATATATATATATATATATGGGTGTCTGCTTTTGGATAAGCATGAATATTTTTTTGAATTCGTAGATGTGTCTTCACTCTGCTCCTATCAATTCTTGTCTTTCCATTGACTTTATGCATCTGGCAAGAATTGATGTGTAATTTGTTTTTCATTTGTTCCTATAGACAGCGGAGTGAAGAGTCGTCCAGTGCAGAGTGTTTGGAGTATTTTAGGGATCCAGTCTTTTTAACTAATGGACACCAGAGAGATACTGTGGATGACACGTGTAAGTGTAACTATGTATTTCACATCTGGATACAGGCTCTACTTAAATTCATTTGATTTAAAGGAAACCACAGGTAAATGGCTTATGTTTTGGCCAACTGAGGCAATAGATAAAAAAGGACCTGTAATGAATCTGAATGAAAACTTTTTGTATTTAGTTGTTACAGGGAACAGCCATCGTTTGAAAGCAAAGAAGAATCTTAAAGAAACAATGCAAAAACAATACACCGTGGTGTACGAAGGCCATAGTGACCAACAGACTTCTCTGGAAAGCGCCTACACAACACTCTACGTCATCGCTGGAGAGAGTCGAAATCCACATGCAGAGCATGAGTTCAGGCACCTTAAACTTAAATTGGAACGACGACGATCTTTTACAAATTCAGTCGACTTCTGTGAAATCTTCAAACCGTCACCTGGCCAAGAGAAACCACCCAGAACCGTCCTGACGAAGGGCGTTGCAGGAATTGGAAAATCATTTTCCGTGCAGAAATTCATTCTCGATTGGGCCAAGGAGGAAGCTAACCAGGATTTTGACTTTGTTTTCCATCTTGCTTTCCGCAAGCTGAATCTGAGTACAGAAAACAAAAGCTTGCTTGGGCTCCTGACTGAGTATCACCCTGCGCTCCATGATCTGAAAGATCAAGAAGATTTCGTCAAAGCCAGGGTCATCGTGATCCTGGACGGCCTGGATGAAAGCAGACTTCCACTGGACTTTGAGAGCAAGCCGGTAACATCTGTCAGTGAAGTAACATCTGTGGGTAATCTCCTAGCGAACCTCATCCAGGGAAACCTTCTTCCTGATGCTCACCTGTGGATAACATCTCGTCCAGCAGCAGCCAGTCAGATCCCTTCAGAGTTTGTTGACCTGGTGACAGAGATAAGAGGGTTCAGTGACCCACAAAAAGAAGAATACTTCAGGAGGAGATTCAGTTGTGACTTGGGCCTTGCTGACAGGATCATTTCACACATTCACTCTTCACAGAGTCTCGACGTCATGTGCCAGATCCCGATCTTCTGCTGGATTTCAGCCGTATTATTTGAGGAGATCTTTGGGGGAGGTGAGGAAGCTGAAACCCCCCAAACTCTCACAGAGATGATGGCACATTTCCTGTTTGCCCAGACTAAACTCAGAAGCAGAAAATATGGCGAGAAGACTGAGGAAAACCAAGAGAGACTTCTGAAGACCCACAAGGGTTTTCTTCTGAAACTCGGCAAGCTCGCATTTGTTCAGCTGCAGAAGAACAACCTCATCTTCTACGATGAAGACCTGGGAGACTGTGGCATTGACACACGAGAGGCATCCGTCTACTCTGGATTTTGCAGTGCAGTTCTTAGGGAAGAAGAAGTCTTTTCCCTAAAAAAGATCTTCTTCTTTGTGCACCTGACCATACAGGAGTTCTTTGCGGCTCTTTTTGTCTATGACTGTTTCACAAACCAGAATACAAAAGAGCTCGGCAACTTCCTCGACCTGAAGGACAAAGAACATACCTTACTTGATCTTCTGAAGATGACCGTTGACAAAGTGTTGGAGAAAAAGAACGGCCACCTGGACTTCTTCTTGCAATTCCTCCTTGGCCTCATGGTAGAACCAAACCGGAGAGTCCTTCAGGGTCTGCTGACATCGCTGGACCCAAGCCAAGATACCGACAAGAAGATCTTGACTCACCTCAAGGCCATGCGAAGAAAGGCCCTCTCTCCAGACAGCTGCATCAACCTCTTCCAGACCATGGTCGAGATGAGAGACCACAAAGTCAAAGATGAAATTCAGGAATATCTCAAACTGGCGTCTCCCTTAGAGATTGGGTGAGAAGCTCAGTTATCCTAGAGGAGCTCGGAGTTGAGCCGCTGCTCCTTCAAGTCTAAAGGAGCCAGTTGAGGTGGTTCGGGCATCTGGTGAGAAGGCCTCGGGGAAGACCCAGGACTAGGTGGAGAGAGTATATCTCCAACCTGGCCTGGGAACGCCCTGGGATCCTTCAGTTGGAGCTGGTTGATGTGGCTCGGGAAAGGGAAGTTTGGGGTTCCCTGCTGGAGCTGCTGCCCCCAAGACCTGATACAGGATAAGCAGACAAAGATGGATGGATGACCTTGCAGTTAAACGGTTTATTTTACAATGAATATTAAGAATACTTCAGCATTATAGATGAACTGTCATGGCCGAAAGATCATTTAACTACTACTCAAAACCATTGTGTGTTTCTTTTAAACGTGATCACAATCATCCTTCTATACCTACCTTATACCTCATTATTCAAGTAGTTCTTCTTGTATACTTTTATGTTAACTATTAAAGAAGTTGTCACACCAAATATATCTGTACAGTATAAATTGTTGACTGTCCTCTCTAATCTCCTTATAGCTGCTTAATTTTGGATGCTATTAAAATACATTAAAATAAGTTACAGTACTACATGCCTAACAAAAAGGAGAAAAACATTAATGTTAATTTGCACCTTCTGAAGCTAACAAGGCTTATTTCAAAGCTAAATACCAGCTCCAATCACCAGTTATCGTTAGCATCAACAGGAACATACTGGTATCTGTTGATGAGATGAATCAGCTTCAGCAGCATCATGTATTTTGTTTATATTTTGTGAATTTGAGTGTCCTGAATATTGTAGATTTGTGTTGTTATTGTCAAAGTTGTTTTAACTTTTGGAGGAGACTGTGTTTTCAGTCACACTCGAAACATGACTGTATGTCAGTATGTTGTTTAAAGGATATTATATCTGTTTTTATTAGATTTGGGATATTTCAGATGTGTAAAAACTTAGAAATACATGTCAAGCACTCATATATCAAGGTATTAACTCTGCAGGATGCCCAAACTTTTGCAGACGCCATTTCTTTGTTTTCTGTAATTTTTAAAGTGTAAATGATGGAATCATAATCTAACTTTTCGTGACATATTATATGAATGTCTAATCTGTCATTTGATGCCTTTTGGAGATTTTTCCATCTTTTCTTGGCTTCTTCATGCACATTAATACACATTTTTACCTGGGGTGCCCAAACTTTCAAACCCCACTGTATGTATGTAGGTTACTTTATATGTATGTATGTTATATTAAAACATACACAGGTACAGTTACGTTGTCTCACTACTGATTTAAGATTGAAATAAAAAGAAAAACTGGGAATGTACTTACACGTCTGTTGTGTCTGGATGTCTCAGGCAGCTGTTTAACAGAAACACATTAAGCAAAAAATATGAATCACATCACTAATTATATTCTTGCAACTGCATTTAACATTGAGCCCTACAAACTCAACTCATATCCAATAAATGCAACATCTACTTACACATGTATGCAGTTCAGTTGTGTACTTTAGCAACACACTGCTTTGTGCTGCCTGTGAAGGCTGCACATGTTGATTATTCTTGTCTTCCTCCACTAGATGTCACCATTATATTTAATTTATATAGTTTATTTGCATATTTTCTGATGACTCAGCTTTCACTGTGATTTACTGACATTTGAAGAGAGGTTTTGGTCAGCTCATCACTGGTGGAGGAAGTTATTCAGATGATTAACCCTCATGTCGTCCTCATGTTGTCCTCATGTTGTCCTCATGTTGTCCTCACGTTGTCCTCACGTTGTCCTCATGTTGTCCTCATGTTGTCCTCACGTTGTCCTCATGTTGTCCTATATCAATGTTCTTTTAATTCCCCAAAATACCACGATTGATTCCACCCAACGCTCTTTGCCAAGTACACATCTCTACTTTCATTTAATTTGTGGTGTCTTATTCAATTTTTAAGCAAAAAAAAAACCATACATTCCTTTTATTTTAGTCTAAATAATTCCTAATTTCTGTTTTTCTAACTATTGAGACAAGGGGAAAATGTTTTTCATGGTCATAGGTAGACACTCAGGTTAAAGACTTGTCGTGTCGTGGTATATTGCACCGGCCAGCCACAGCAGCAGTGTTACAGTCATCTTTTGTGTCTCCTCTCTCAGAAATATGTAATAAAAACACACACCTCCGAAACCTTTAACCTCAACGAAGAACACGAAAAACACTATTGTGAATAGCAGGGATTTTTAACTATTGCTTGAATTACTGTTTTAATAAGCTACTTGCAACAGACAGTGTTATTAGATTAGATTAGATGATACTTTATTCATCCCACAGCGGGGAAATTCCTTCGTTACAGCAGCATTTTCTACAGTAAGAGCAAAAAACAAACACACAAACAAAAACAAGTAAACACACAACAAAAACAAGTAAACACACAACAAAAACAGGCAAACAACAGACAATGAGCAGAAGGTAGACGGAGGTAAAGTGGCGTCAAATAAAGGTTTTGTAAAGTAAAGTGCGGTTGCCATAGTACAAAAAACAACAATATTGCAGTGTAAGTAACTGATGTTAAATTAAAATGAATATGTAATTAAAGTAATAAAGCAAAAGTAGGTAACCATAATATAAGTTATATTCACCTGTGACCATAAATAATATTGAAAAAGTTAGTACTTGTAATGGAAAGATATAAAAACAGATATTAAAGATATACAGAGAGTGTGTGGAGTAGATGAAACACAGGAAGAGAATCAGTTATCAGAGTTGGTTTATGTGTACACAAACACAAAGGACTGCCCACCTTGTCATATTGGGGTGAATGGCCCACTGGTGGCAGACAGACAGTGGAGGGTGGGGCAGTCTGGGTCCCAGCTGTCCTCCGCCCCCGGGCCCACCGAGACAGGGTGGGGCTGCTTCGTCCATGTGTCACAATAAAAGCCCTCCCCTGACCACAAGAGAAGAACGAGACGAGGCTGCAGGTGAAAGTTAACATTGTAAAGGTGCTCTTTGGCCCAAAAATCAAGAAAGCAGTGTTTACTTTGAAAAAACCATGTGCAATAAGTAGATGATTGTCAACGAACACTAGCACTAATAAGTCGTTATATCTTGTTTAGTTTTTTTAACCCTTGTAACTGTAAATGCACTGTGTTTATAATAGCGCTTTTCTAGTCTTAACAACTACTCAAAGTGCTTTTACATCTACAGGAACCGTTCACCGAGGCTGCCGTACGAGGTGCAACCTGCTCACCAGATAAACACATTTACACTAATAACTCAGGGTGAGGGTGGGGCTGCTGCTTCATCCATGTGTCACAATAAAAGCCCTCCCCTGACCACAAGAGAAGAACGAGACGAGGCTGCAGGTGAACGATGATTTCACGGAGTAAAGTTAAGATTGTATAGGTCAAAAATATCAAGAAAAGCAGGGTTCACTTTGAAAAACCAGGTGTCATGTGTAGAAGATTGTCAACAAACACTGGCACTAACAAGCCGTTATATCTTGTTTTTGGTTTTTTAACCCTTGTAATGGACTATTTAAATAGCGCTTTTCTAGTCTTAACAACTACTCAAGAGCTTTTACATATTACAGGAACCATTCACCAAGGCTGCCGTACGAGGTGCAACCTGCTCATCAGAGAACACATTTACACTAATAACTCAAGGGTCAGTGCCTTGCCCAAGGACACTCTGACATGGGACTGCAGGGCCAGGGATTGAACCACCAACCCTCCAATAGGCGGGCAACCGCTCTACCACTGAGCCACAGCCGACCCCGTGTGTTGTCCTCCTGTCAACCATGAAAAAAAAACCCACAACATTTTGGTCACTTTTCATTTCAACATTACATCAACATTATTATCGCTCAATATTTTCAATGTTTCAAACATTATTATCGCTTTTTCCAACATTTTTTGTCACTTTTTCAATGTTGTGGGTGCTTTCCGTGATGTTTTTTTACAAAGTTTTTTGATATTTTTAAAGTTGACATTTTCAGAAGTTATTTCAATCGCCCATTTTTTGTGACAATTTTTTTTTAACTGAAAATGGGGTCAATTTGACCCAAGGACACCGTGAGGGTTAATCAATATAAAAAAGCAAGTGTTAAAGGGAGTGTGTGTGTGTGTGTGTGTGTGTGTGTGTGTGTTTTACAGGGAATTAAGGTGCCAGACTGTTTCTTGGCTGGTTCCCAGTTTTTATTCCAATCTCAGCTAATTGTCTTCTTCTTCAAGCTTTATATTTATTGCATAATCATTACATTAGATCATAAATTGCTGTCTGTTTCACTGGTTATTTATGATACTAAAGCTTGATTAATACCAGATTTTTTAAAGGCCAATTTCACTATCAAAGTTTAAAAAGTCCCGACAACGATATATCGTCTCGACAGTCATTCCTAAAAGTAAATAAAAAATAAACTATTTGATACTTATCCCTTATAACATTTCTGTTCTGTAATTTCTTGATTGCCATCTGTTACATCAATATACTGTTATTAACACTAAACATTAAACGTCAAACTTCCTTTAAGCTTTTTTTTCCAATACTATCTGTCAAATTTTAATTAATTTAGGCTAGTAAATATGTTGTAGCCTAATTTGTAGGGTTATTAATGAGTTATTTGATTAAGCTGCAGCAGAATGGACAATTTAACTAAATGACTGTCAGAGAGAGAGAGAGAGAGAGAGAGAGAGAGAGAGAGAGAGAGAGAGAGAGAGAGAGAGAGAGAGGACAAAAGACAGAAGGAGTGGTAGAGTGAGCTAGACAATGACGGATAGAGGGAGAGAGAGGGAGGGAGGGACGCTGTCATCACGTAGAGCCGCGGAGGAGAGGGGAGGGGAGGGGGAGTTTAGCCGGTCTCTCTTCCCTCTGCTGCAGCGTCCATGCTGCTGTCCGACGCTCGTCTCGGTGCATCCCGGTCCTCCGCCGGTGTAGCCCGCCTCCCCTGAATCCCGGGTTAGCAGACCGGCTCGGACCGGGTCGGCTCGGTCGTAGCGGTTCAGTCCGCCTGGATCCACCGGAACAGACCCCCAACCACTGCACCCGGGGAGGGGAAGAGGAGAAAGCATCCATAGCAACAATCCGGTTTAACGACATTATTGGTAGGTGCCTCCCTCTCCGTGTGCGTGTGTGTGTTTGAATGGCGGCGCATGGGCGGATAGATGGATCAAGTCTTCTTCTTTTATCTGATGAAGAAGAGAGATAGAATCGGCTCACAGGTTTTTTTTATAATAATCTGATGTACGAGCCCATAATGTGTTGCAGGTAAATTTAATTATTTGACTGCAAATCGATGGGGATTTCTCCCTCTGGCCTTGCAGGGAATTTAATTTCACAAAGCAGGTGTTAACAATAAAACCTCTTTTGCATGTTTGATTTATCTGGATTAATGTGCATGCAAAAGCTATGGAAAGCAGAGAAACTGCTCGAAATTAAAGGCAAACCAAGTGTTCGGTGTTCTCTTTCTGCACCAGGAGGGGAATTTGAAGGCTGAATGTGCCGGTTGTTGCACATCAGATCTATCTTTTCAGTAATTTTCATCTTTTTTTCCCCCTCATTAGTGATGGACGGGTGTTGAGGACGCTGGAAGTGTGACTTGAACATACATGCACCCCCAAACCAGCTGGATTACCAGGAATACAAACCATCGTGCCAGGTCGAAAGGGGGACTGCTGGGACTAAGTGGCTTGTACCAGGTCTGCACAACAGTGGACTGGGTTTAGAGCCAGGTCGCTGAGGGGACCGCTGGGTCAGTGAGAAGCCAGGAAGGTCACTGTGAGGGCATGTTGAACAGAGTACCTGGATTTCCACTTCCACTGACATGGATAGAGTCCGTCTAACGTCATCAAAGTGCCTAAGCGTCCTTTAAGCAAGAACTCGGATCTCTCTGGATTGATGCATCACTTAAAATACCCGAATTTAGGGGTCTTCTAGTGCTGAAATGACTGAAAGGTTCGATAAGGATACCACAAGATTTACAAAAGCGGTATCTGATCTCCAGAAGGATAGCGGGGCTACATCTGCTACCTTTTTACTCGTATTACACCTGGGTTACAGGAACTTAAATTAAACTAAAAGTACAACTGCAAGGACCAGATACAGGTTCCATAAAAACACCTTTTTTAAGGGTCTACTTGTCTTCGTTCTCTTTCAACAGGCCGACTGCACAAGTAGAAGTCTTTAGAAATTTGCATTTATTAGATTAAAGCTGAATTTTGAGATTCTAAAACCACATTTTGACGACCACAACCAGATAATTGTTTATAAAAAAGGCTTCTGGTTCCACAGTACTCTTGATGGGATTATAAAAACATATCCTGGTACTAGAAGACTTAGCAGCTACTGGGTCTACAAGGGAGTCACCAAGCTCAAACTGAAGGTGTTACCGCTGTAACAAGCTAGAAACTGGGTTTATCTTTTTTTAGAAGATGACTGTTTTGTAGGAACCGACTCTGTTGAACGCTCCTGGACCAGTATTCACCATGTCTTTGAGTAAGACCCTCGAGCTGGAGCACTTTGAGGAACGCGACAAGGTTCGCCGGGGCCGCTCCACCCGCACCAAGAGAGATGAGTCCAGCGCCGGTGGCGGGGGGTCCGGCCCCAGTTCCCGGGGCAGCAGCCTGGTTCCTAGCCCCGCCCACAGCGCCAACTGCAGCTACTACCGGACCAGGACCCTGCAGGCGCTCACCTCGGAGAAACGGGCCAAAAAGGTCCGCTTCTATCGCAACGGAGACCGGTACTTCAAGGGTCTGGTGTACGCCGTGTCCAGCGACCGGTTCCGGTCCCACGATGCGCTGCTGATGGAGCTGACGCGCTCGCTGGCGGACAACCTGCACCTGCCGCAAGGGGTGCGCACGATCTACACTTTGGATGGCAGCAAGAAGATCACCAGTATGGACGAGCTGGTGGAAGGTAGGAGTTTCTCTTTACTCTCTTTGGGTTTACCGTTACCTTACCTCTGGTCTATACCCTCGCAGTCCCCTTCCAGGGTTTCTCCGGTGGCCGGGTGCATGGATTTGTCCGTTCATGCCTCTTTCTTTCTTTGTGTTAGTATTTTAAACTCTGGTGGATTTTCTGAGGACTATGGTTCCCTGGTCCTCAGGTTCCTCTGCAGGGTAAATCCAACAGCTAGCTAGACTATCTGTCCAATCTGAAGACTATGGTCACCTGGTCCTCAGATCTCTGCAGGGTAACATCCAGACGCTAGCTAGACTATCTGTCCAATCTGGGGACTATGGTTACCTGGTCCTCAGGTCTCTGCAGGTAAATCCAGACCTCTAGCTAGACTATCTTTCCATCTGAGACTATGGTTACCTGTCCTCAGATCTCTGCAGGGTAAATCCAGACAGCTAGCTAGACTATCTGTCCAATCTGAGGACTATGGGTACCTGTCCTCAGATCTCTGCAGGGTAAATCCAGACCGCTAGCTAGACTATCTGTCCAATCTGAGGACTATGGTTACCTGGTCCTCAGATCTCTGCAGGTTAAATCCAGACAGCTAGCTAGACTATCTGTCCAATCTGAGACTATGGTTACCTGGTCCTCAGGTCTCTGCAGGGTAAATCCAGAACAGCTAGCTAACTATCTGTCCCAATCTGAGGACTATGGGTACCTGGTCCTCATCTCTGCAGGGTAATCCGACCGCTAGCTAGCTACTATCTGTCCAATCTGAGGACTATGTTACCTGGTCCTCAGGTCTCTGCATGGTAAATCCGACAGCTAGCTAGACTATCTGTCCATCTGAGGACTATGGTTACCTGGTCCTCAGATCTCTGCAGGGTAAATCCAGACAGCTAGCTAGACTATCTGTCCAATCTGAAGACTATGGTCACCTGGTCCTCAGGTCCTCTGCAGGGTAAATCCAGACAGCTAGCTAGACTATCTGTCCAATCTGAGGACTATGGGTACCTGGTCCTCAGATCTCTGCAGAGAGAAGCAGCAGAAGGACAGACACAGAGCTGTAGCCGAGCCAAAAGACCACTGTCATTAATTAGCTTTATTGGTTATTAGGCCAACAACACACAGATAATCTGCAAACTGCCAAAAAATGGCTCCAGGAATCGGTCTATCACTAATTCATTTTTTGGGGACAAAAAAAACCCAAAACCTGTTTTGTTTTTTTTACACAAAAAAACGTTTTCTGGCGTTTTGCTACCTTCTAGACATGTGCGTTGTCACTCTGCCAAAAAACTGTCTCTCATAGGAATAAATGGACTACTAGTCTACTTCCACTCATGGTAATAGTCCAGGCTACCTGCCACTCTCCATCCTAAATCAATTAATCCTCTTTAAACCTCCTCACGCTCCCCTTCCTCTCTGGGTTTAGGTCTCTCTGTGTTCATCCACAGCTGGATATTTATAAGAGAATAAATACAAACAGGGAATCAATACAGAGACCATCAGGTACATATTTTTGACTTTTTCCCCTTATGAGTGAGTTTTCAGGGATCTACTGTATAAATTAGGGCTACAAATAACGATAATTCATTTTCTGGATGAATGTCTTAGTTGTTTGGTCTCTAAAATGTCACAAAATGGTGATAAATGTGGATCAGTGTTTCCCAAAAGCCCGAGACGACGTCCTCAAACGTCTCGTTTTGTCCACAATTCAAAAGATATTCAGTTTACTGTCACAGAGGAGAAGAGAAGAAACTAGAAAATATCATTTTATTCCACAAGCTGGAACCAGATAAGTTTGACATTTTCTTACAATAATGTCTCAAACCAATTGTTAAAATGGTTGACAACTAATCGACTCATCTTTGCAGCAACAAATCTCACATCCACCGTCCAATCAGACTGCTTTTTGTCCCCTTACACACTTGTTTTTAAAGAGGAAGTAGGATATGATATGCTGTAGAAACAGACCAGCGGCTGAGTCACATCACTTATCATCAATATTGATGAGTGACTGGTTGTAATGTCCACTAATGAGCGTTAGAGACAGGAAGCCGTCCAGCCGGAGACGTGCCAGGAGACAGACGCATCACTCTGAAGCACTTTGTGGAATTAATAAAGTACAACAGAGCAGAGCGTGACGTGGAGAGTGGGAAACTCGTCATTCACGACTTCTCTGTGCACTACAGCTGCAGAGGAGGAAAAAAAAAACTATAAAAAGAAGCTTGCATCTCTATATCGGACTTCACGTCTTCGGAGTAAAGATAAGAACGATTGCCACATCTATGGGATGTGAGCTGGGCAATATATCGAGATTACATCACATTCATATGAGGCCAGATGTCATCTTAAATGATGGAGATCGTAATATCGTGATCCTGGTTTTAAAGGCTGCGTTACAGTAAAGTGATGTAAGGATCTGAACTTAGCTGTTTCATTATTTTACCAACTTACTCATTTCATCCAAGTTATTGAGGATTATCTAACAAAACTCTTATTGTTATATAATATATATATAGAATATTTTGTGAAAGCACCAGAAGTCAACGCAACACTATCGACATTAAAAATATTGTATTTTTTTTTATCATATTGCCCAGTTCTGGGTGTGTATATAACATTCCAACTTCCATAGAAATTAGGTGTAATTACCCTTGACAGCGGATATACATATAAAAATAATGTCTCAAAGCAATTATTAAAATGGTTGACAACTAATGGGTTCATCTTTGCGGCTCTATTTCCAGATCTAGATGTTTTCTGTCACAGTAAACTACTAGCCCAACTTCCATCCAACTTGGTGGAAGGCTGTAGCTCGGGGCCACGGAAGAACCAATTCAATGTCGGATCTAATTCACGGAAAAATATCTTTTACACTTTCGTCAACAGTGCGAGATGAGGGCACGTGTGCTGCGTTCATGTGCTGTTGAAATAATGAGAAAAATGAGTTTCTGTCCTATGTTTTGTGGTCAGTCAGTCAGGTATTTGAACATGAAACCAGAGCAGTCGTGCCCTGCTGCTTTGGAATAGCAGAGTGAAAGTAAAGCACATGGAGAGACAAGGGCACGCATGCACTGTTTTAGGGATAAAAGAGAGAGAGGGAGGAGGGATAGAGAGAGAGGGAGAGAGAGAGAGAGAGAGAGGAGAGAGGGAGAGAGAGGAGGAAGAGAGAGAGAGAGAGAGTGAGAGAGAGAGAGAGGAGAGAGAGAGAGAGAG
>NW_022603565.1:0-19744 GCF_008692095.1 Etheostoma spectabile
GTCACTTTCCCGAGCCCCTCTCGGGGACTCTCGTGGCACTCAGGAACTTTAGCGCGGCCCCCAGGTCCTGCCAGTGTCGCGCCACATCATCCCAATCCCGTCACGATTTCAGGAGATACAGCCACTTACTATCAGAACTCGTGGTTTCTCGTTCAACTACAGTCTTTCGCCTCTGCGCCGCCGCTGACACCACCTCAGAAGGTCTGGAGCTGCGTTAACATGAGCTGGCACCGCTGTTGACGTGGTTCATCACCTTCTGTTTCAGCGGGCCACCTGCTCGCGCAACATGTTGGCAGTGGACGCGAGCTCAGGTTCTGGGACTTGAGATTCTTCACTTTATCCTCCAGCCTCGAGATGCGCTCCAGCTTCCTCTTCCGGCACTTTGAGGCAGCGATGCGGTTCCTCATCCGCTTTCTCTCGGCCTTGATGCGCTCCTGGTTCTCCATGTCGATGGGGAGAGAGGAGGCGTGTCCCCCTGCATCTCAGGCACGGTTTGGGGCTCCTCTTTGAGCGCATTGAGCCGGTGGAGCTGGCCAGAGGATGTCTGCCCGTAGATGGGAAGCTGCGGCGGGGCAGCAGGAAGGACATAGTCGGGGCTGAGGTGGTGTAATTCGGTGCCGAGACGGTGCTGATGGCCGGGTTAAAAGTGTTCAAGCCTCATACACCGGCGAATCGGAGCGCATGGCTGCGTGTTGTTGTAAACGGTGGCACCGGCAACGGATGAGACAGGCGGCAGGGAAGTGTTGACACTGGTCTGAGAGCCGAGGTGACACTCACATTAGTTGTGCCGGCATGTGCTGGTGGTGGAGCTCAGCCAGGGCTCGTACAAACCCCTCAGCGAAGCCTCCTGCTCGTCCGTGACATTCTTGGGCACATGAACTGAGTCGGGGTCGGCGTGGTGGTGATGAGTCCGTTGCTGGACTGAGAGTCCTGAAGAGAGCCGCTCCAGCTCCGGGGAAGCCAGCTTCAGCAAGCCCACATCGGGAGAGGTGAGGATGTCGCTGGCTTTGGGCGCGGAGGTGAGGTTTTCAGAGTGCCCGTCGGATCGCTCAGGTTCAGTGTGCATGTTGTGTTTCAGCACTTGGGGTTGCTGTATCCGTAGCCGGCGTTGTCTTGCTGGGAGAAAGCGTTGAGTGAGTCGTCATAGAAAGTAGTTTCCATCTTGGTATACATGGAAGAGAAACCAAAGTAGCTAAAAAAAAGTCTTCTATAAAACTACTTTTCGGTCCCCCCCCCCTTTCTCTTCCCTGGTTTATCACTTGACTGAAAAACACTGGTTCCAAACGTCCTATTTCCGTAAAAAACTCCTTTGAGTGCGCTCGTTCTGACAGGAATCAGGAGTACTTCTTTCAGCCAGTGATGGTCGACTCGACTGTGCGCTGTGTGCTAATAGCTCGCAAAGCTTTCGCTAAAGTATCCAGACCTGTATTGAGTCTGTGAGCGGAATGAGCCGAGTGTCTCTAACTTTTCTTGTCCGGCACCGACACCGTCTGTGACTCTCCCTCTGCCGGCTGTGTGTATACTCTGAGCCCGCTGCAGGCAACCTTATCTGCTGCCGCTGCCTCTCTAAAAATAGCCATGATGTCATAACAGGGCTCTCCCATTGGCCGATGGCGTGTCGCGGGGCGTGGACCCAGTCCTCCGATAAGGCGCGTTGCCATGACCACCACCACCCAGAAGATTCTAATCTCGCGGTGGATTGTGGGATGACGTAATGCTGTAAGGAGAGCGTAGGCGCGGTGCATTGTGGGCTGACGTATTGTTTTTGAATATTTGGTTACCCGCTTTACTGTCAGTGGTGGCGGGACAACCAGTGTTGCTGCGGTCTTCTTACTCTCTCCAATTATTGTGGTGAAACTGTTTACTATAACCTACATCTGTTTTTTTTCATCTGACTTTTATTTTGTACACTTGTTCTGTTTAGTTAAACTTTTTGGACACATATAAATCTTTAATCTAACATTAGAATCCCTTAAAAGTAGCCTCCATTTGAACAAAATCTAAGAGCTTATGAATTTCAAAAATACATTTAGACCATAAAATCTATTTTATTCTACTCTTCTCTCTTACTGCATCTGAAAAATGATATTTGACCTTATAACACTACATTAAAGGAAAAAAACTATTCTTCCATTCAAGTTCATAATTGTTTATTCAAACAGCTAGTTGTCATATAGCAAAAGAGAAATCTTACAAAATTGTATTCTTATTCTGTTATCCAAGTTTATCTGACTTCAACACTACTACAGTAAAGGAAAGGCTCGTCTATTCTATTCTGCATATAAAGTTCATTCACTTTCAACCAGCTCAAGCCATGTATGACATTAATACATTTTAAATTACTCCACAATATTTGTGCTTCTTTATTATATTCTCCATTCTATTATATTATACAGTAGCCTATTTTATTCTATTATTGCCAAATAGCTACACAACAGCTGGATTGGAGCTCTAATTTCTGAGGGAACTGGAGAAAGTTGTTCCAAAAACTTGGAAAAGTAAATGTAAACATAAAATTCTATATTTTTCCGGTATGTGTGCACTCGTAGTGGAAAGTCTTCTTGTTCTGACATTCATTTTGCCTCTCAGTGTGGGACATCATGGTGGTCTCTGGTTGGTGGTCCCTCTATAAATTGTCCTACATAGCCCACAAACATACATAATAGCTTTGATTAGTGGGAGTTTAATTTTTACACCTGGGCAGGATTATATAAACACAGACGTATTTACTTATTTAAGAAATGCATTAAAGGTCTGTTATTTACCTGAAGTGTAGAGCCAAGTCCATCGTATTGAGTCATGTACTTTAGTACCTACCGGTCTTTCCCGCCTGCAGTCATTAGAGGACAGATTTAATGGGACCTTTTTGCTTCTACCACAGCATAGACCACACGTCTGAAAAGCTACATTTAAGACCTTTTTATTTCTGCTGCAACGACAACGTGTTAAAGATAGATTTACCGACGCCTGTTGGTCCTCATAAAGACCAAGTACATTTCCTATTATCCATGTCAGGGTGTGTAATTAGTGTAGTGCAGTCCATGTCCCCTGGCCCCTGGTCAGAAATCACAGCGGTTTAATGGCAGGAGGTTAACTGGTGTGTCTTACGTGTTCCCCTCTAGTCCTCCCACACTCCCACTGTCTGGGTCATTTTCTGCCCTGCCAGCTTTACCGCCCACTATCTCCAGCACACCACGGCTAAATATGTCCCCCTTGTGTGACAAGTAAATCAGTCCCCTGGCGCTGGCTGGCTCAGAGAGGCACCTAAGGAGGATGAACCGGATCATAAACACACCACCGCAGTCGGACTTTTCGTGGCTGCTAATGTTGTCTTTACGTACTGTTGTAAATGTCAAACCACGACAATCAATATAGTCGGAAATGCTCTGACCTGAACTGGTGATCTGGTGCAGGTTATTCCTTGATTGAAATGCTTAAGAGAAGATTTCTCATCTTTACAGCACACATAAGGAGAGGTAAAGGTGGCTCCTATAGATGCATTATATTTTTTCTTCGCTTTCTTACATTTTTGTGAGTATCTTTAGATTAGATTAACAGGTAACAACCTGTCGGTACACGATGCGTTCTGCGCATGTGTTAGCGCACACGCAGATGATAATCATGATGTACGTGGATTTACCAGGGATTTACGGCACTGCACGATCTTTTCCGCTGTTAGCCTCCACAGAAAGCTAACAACGTTAGTTTAGCTAACAGCGAATTTGGCTAACCGCTAGCTGACAGCTTGATTCAGCCTAAAACAACTTTACTCAAACTAAACAGTGGGAAAAGCAGGCTACAGCTAAATTAAGACTTTACAGTAATAATAAAGACAAGTATTGAGTGATTGTATTTTAAATGAGCACAAGTAAAGTAGAACTGACGTAACAGTTTTGAGGGTGTTTTACATGCTGTCTCAGCTAGTGGTTAGCCGAATAGCTGTTAGCTAAACTAACGTCGTTAGCTTTCCGGTGGAGGCGAACGGGCTTTCTTTAACAAACCCTATACAGTTTTATTTTTTTTAATTTTCATTCTCTGATAGTTTGGTTCACTTTGTCGTACTTTTATATCCATGTCTCTGGGGATGAAATAAGCCGAAGCAGAATAAGGACAATGGTTACGTTGCCTGTTTACACTCAATGTTCCACTGCACATTCTGAAATATTTATCCACTTTGGCTCATTCATCTATTTATGACTGCTTCTGAATTAAAGCACATGAAAGAATCATAAGTATGTGGTCTAGTGCCCCCTTCCCCACCCAGAGGCACAGCAGGGATCCTTATGTATGACTTCACCCATTGTCCCAAATAGACGAATTAAGGGTAGAACATATGATGTCATTCAAAGTTATTATCTCGTTTCAATTAAAGCTCTTTTCAGAGTCAAATCCCATAGCAAAAGTCAGACCTTGGCAAATTCTGTGTTATATATACTTTCAAATAGTGTTTCATACAGAACCCTTAAATGTTTCAATATGGCTGGAGCGCTTGATGAATTGGGCCTGCTTTTCTTTCCTGGTTGCCATGCATAAAGTTTAAAGGGGTAACCACAGCATGGTAGTTTGCCAAAGTAATTTTCTGTGTAGGAATGTATGGGAGAATCAGCATGGAGGAACCTGAGGTTGGTAGCTATATCCTGCTGCTGCCTTGGTTCAGGACATTTGGTCACTTGTGGTCACATGCAGTTCTTATTTGTCCTCACATGTAGTAGTATAGAGGCAGGGCTTCGGGGGGGGGGGGGATAGAGAAGCCAAGTTGCAGAGTTGAGCAATGCTAGAAAACTACATCTAACATAAAATAATTCAAATAACATTTCTTATTTAGATTTTTGTAATAATCTATAATCCATACTGCACTAAGTGCAACCTCCACAGTTGGTCTATTTACATTTCAGCATACAAATAATGCAATTTCACAATTTGTTTTCCCATCCTGTACAGTATATATTCAAATATTTGTTCTTATATTTTATTCCTGTTATTATTTCATGTATATTGTATGTACTATATGTATATTGTATCCTGGCATTTCATCTCTAGTTATATTCTGTGCTGTGTGACTGATCTATGTTTGCTGTTGTAACGCCATCATTTCCCAATTTTGGTATCAATAAATATCTGTCTGTCTGTCTGTCTGTCTACCTAATCTGTCTCATATAAATTATATACATGTTCTAAGTCAGGCATCAAACCATACTCACTTATTTTAGCTGATTCACTGCCACCACTGAAACAGGGACTCTTTTTATGAGATTTGCTCTTCTTATTAAATTATTTCTGAAGGGTGAGGCTAACTGCAGGCTCTGGCAACTGGAGGGTCATGGGTTCAAGTCCCAGTAGGGACCAAAGTATGGTGGTGGACTGGTAGCTGGAGAGGTGCCAGTTCAATTGTTGTAACAGCAGAGTGTAAAATTGTAATTTGGGACTAATAAAGGTAGTTAAAATTAAAATTGAATTAAAATTATTTGCAATTCATCTGTGAGCAGAGTCTATTGAGTAGGCCCTAGCGTGAGTTGTATCTCCATGAATGTAGTTTGTTGCATTTTGGTGCACAGCCTGTGCCCTATGTTTCTTTGACGGTTACGACCCCTGTCTTGTCTCCTGGGCTTTTTCACCGTGTATTCAGGGGCAGGCAGCCAGCGGAGCAAGGAGCGATGCCTTCGATTTGAGACAAAATTAAAATCGCGCTGAAACCATGCAGGAGCTCATAGTGCACCTTTAACAGGATAAGTGAAATTTTTGACATGCTCATTCAGATTCATCCTCTGGGCAACATGCCTATCTGTAACATTATTTATGAAAATCCATCCAACTGTTGTTTAGATATCTTAACTTATCCTAGCTCATTTTCACATTCCTTTCCCTCCATCTGTGTTTTATTGTCAAGATTGCAAACGAACAAAGACAAACTTCCATGTTTTCCAAGTACTGTTCCTGCTCAGCTGCATCCTGACCTGAGGTGGTACAATTGGGCCTTCTGAGTTGTTTTGTCTCATCAATCGCTGCTTCTCGTTAGTTCCCTCCCTCTCTCCCGACTCTCACCTCTTTCACTACCTCCATCGTGACGTTACATCTGCACTGCTTTTCCTCTAGATCCCATATCCCCCCCCCCCCACACACACACACACTTTGCCTTTCTCTTATCTTTCTCCTCTCTCTCCCTCTTCCTCCCTCTCTCGCCCCTCTCCCTCTCATCTTACTCCTATCAGTGGCTGTCCAGACAGCAGGATTTCCCTGTGATGTAAAACAGGCTTTGGCCCAATTGTATTGTTTCAGCAGTTCTTTTCAGTGAAATCTCAGAGCTTTCTGTGTTTGTGTTCCTATCATTGAAAGTTAAACCCCCGGCCAAAGCAGCTGTCTGCACAGTACAAAGGACAAGCACAAGTGTAAAGCCAATGAAACATAAAAATAATACATTTTTTGGAGGTCTTTACGTCAAACTGAACATCTCTTGAGGTTTGCAGGGTGAGTGAGAGGCAGACAGGGAGACACACTGTTGAAGCGTTTGAGACAGTGCACACTCACAATGGTCTTACCATGTCAGAACAATTGTTGATTCAGCTGTTATGTGGAGGGAAAAAAGCACCCAGCGGTATAGATTGTGTGTTAGACAGGCCTGTAAGCAAGCTTGCACGCTCAGGTGTGTGTGTGTGTGTGTGTGTGTGTGTGTGTGTGTGTGTGTGTGTGTGTGTGTGTGTGTAAGCTGAATCAGAAATCAGAATCAGAATCAGAAATACTTTATTGATCCCCGAAGGGAAACTGTGTTACAGTTGCACAAATAGTATAAATATCAGAGTAGAAATATAACAGTATTTACATAATTAACATAATTAAGGAATTGCAATGGGGAAAAGTAATACTATATATATATATATATATATATATATATATATATATATATATATATTATATATATATATAATAATAATAATATAATACTACTACTAATAATTATTATTGTAGCAGTTGAGTAGGCTATTGCACACATTTCAGGCCGGTGTTATTGCACAAAACCGATAGTACAGATAATATTTTCCAGTTTCAACCTCACTAAGTGTGTGTGTGTCAGACACTTAGAGGGAGGAGTGATAAAGTTTGATGGCCACAGGCAGGAACGACTTCCTGTGGCACTCTGTGGTGCATTGTGGGAGAATGAGTCTATCACTGACAGTGCTCCTGTGATTTAGCAGCAAGCCATGGGAGTGGGTGCGAGACATTGTCCAAGATGGCATGTAGTTTGGACAGCGTCCTCCTCTCTGACACCACCAACAGAGAGTCCAGTGAAATGAACCAAGTGTCCTTTGAGTTATGTAACTAAATACAGTAAATGTTTGCAACAAATGTATAATGTGTATGAAAAAAAGCATACAAACTAATCCTAAGGAAAAATATACTGTAAGTGCATGAGGTCCCCGCTCTGAAGTTGGTTGTGTGGCCATGGCTGTGGCCATCACACACGGGGAAAGTGGAAATACTGGGAAGTAGCTCAAGTAATTTGATAAAACAGAAATTATGATTTGAAAAAAAAAACACACCGAAACACGAGTGAGCTATAACACCTGAACATAAGCTAGATTTTTTTGGACTAGCGTGCAAATACTAGCATGCTAGCAGAGAAGTGGAAACAGTTATTTACAAGTAATGGATACATAGTTAATAGTTTACTAAGCATTTTGGGCAAATGGTTAAAATAACTACAAGTACTAGGTGATACTTGTTTTTTGATTATTCACTAAATAATAAAACCACCTGAGCTTGTTGTGAGCTAGGGGACCAAAAGACTTGTATTCCTTGATTTTAGTCATTTAATTTCTCTCTCTCACACCTCAGCTTTCCGAGGGTAGAAGTTTCCCTCTCATGAGGGCAGTTAAGACTCCTCTTTAACCACCTGGGCGAGTTGCAGCCCGGCGGGGATCGACATTGACAGACAGACCTCCTGTTATCTCCTAGTGGGGGTGCATTCCCCATCCGCTCTGCCGGTCAGAGCCACCGAGCACTTAGCCTCTCTCGGACCGGCGACCAACGAAGGCTAGCGGGCGTCCTTGAGAAGGAGGGGACCTCCGGTGACCCTGGGAGGAACGGTTCCTAACCGTGAGTACTAAAGAAAAATCATTGGTTGTAAAGATCCCCTCGGGCAGTGCTTAAAATATACAGGGGGACAAGAGCCCGTTAGTGGGGGACGTCTGGGGTAAAAATCTGAAAAGGCCTCTTGCCTCGCCTCCGGTTTCCCTGATCCGGGCGGGGGCCCTTTAAACTTAGCAAGGGTGTGTGTGTCTCTAAGTAAAAAGAATTAAAACTAATTATAACTAAAAGTAATAATTACTAATTCATTTTTAAAAAAAGTGTTAAATTAGCGAATCACTGTGTGTGGATCGCAAATCTAGCATTTATACAATCAGGGAAGTATCAAAGTAACTCCTTTTAATATAGGCCTAACCATCCGCCCCGCTGATAGTAACGGGTGTTATTATACGGCAGAAGCGGGCATAGTAGGGAAGGGGGTTACTGAGGGGAAGGTATAAAAGGAGTTAGCCCTCAACCAAACAAGAGCGATACGACACCTCAGTAACTGTCACACCGTTCGACATGGCGCCCAACGTGGGGCAGTGTTGGGAACTGTAACGCAAAGTTGAAGTGATTAACTAGAAGTGGCAAAACAGGTCAATACTGCCCAGAGGCTCGAACACACTGCCATAGATGGTGCGTTCAAAACGCTTTAGAACTTGAGATTGAAGTAGCGCGCCGCGCAACTATACTGAATAACTTGGCAAAGCGCCATAGGTATAGAAGCTACAGCCCCTAGGAACGATAGGCACACTGAGGCTTTCTACGTACCGGCTTAAATAGATTGATCACGTGGTAAGCCCTACTAATTACGACAGGGTTAGGTGAAGTAGTTAAACCAAGACGAAAACAACGTGAACAATCAACAGTAATAAAGTAGGACTCAAATAGACGGTAGGGGAATTTTGTTGAAAGGGAAATCCAAAAGAGCAAAGTACCGAATAAGCCCCCCGAGTATGGCAGCTGCAGACGCCTACGCCGCTTCTGTATTTGAGGACACGGATCATGAGGAAAATGGAACACAAATAGACCATAATCTGAGATCCAACCCAGCCTTAGGCATGTCAGAAAGTTTAATAAACCTAGGTAGTGGAACAATAAGATACTTTCGTAGTGATATTAGAAAGTGTGACTCATACCCAGGAAAATTGAAAATGGTTTCATGGTTCAACCCAGCGAATAGGTTGATGGACCATGCAGGAGGAGTAGCAGCGGCGTTAAAAAAGAAATTCCCTAAGTCATGTGACTGGGAACCCTCTGCGCCACTGCCAGATGGAACAATAGTTCAACAAACTCATAAAGACCACGGAGTCTATGGAGAAGTGATACACTGCTGTTATAGTGGAAAAAATGACGCAAGCAGGTTAGTGTCCACTTTCTATGATAAGAATGATGAATTGTACCTCTTTAGAATATTACAAGAGGGAGTAATAAAAGCCAAACATCCATACAGGGTGATTACCCTGTTTGGTGATGGGATTTTCAAGTACTCAACACGAGACAGTGTAGCAGCACTTGCTAAGATATTAAAAATGCACCGAAGCTTTGAATGGGTGGTCTGTTGTTCAAAACAGGCAATGGGAGAAATAGAAAGGGCTCTGTTGCAATCAGAGAACCTGTACCCCGATCTGTTTATGTCTCCGGACCACAAAGTCCACATGCCAAGGTCAGGAGTAATAGTATACATACCACACTGTACCAGAGAGCAAGGCGTCTCTGGCTACTTAGGAGAAGGACGGAGAAACAGTACTCTAGCGATTCAGTGTGGAGAACAGATGGAACAGAGCAGCCCCGCTACCTCAGGAGCAGTCCCAGATTCACCGAGGGGATCCTCGGGTTTAGAAAACCAAGAGAGAGTAATACCTGCTAACCCAGATGAGGGCATCAGGCAGGATTCAGTGGTGCGGATAGTGAGGGGAGATACCCCCGACTGTGTTGGTACCTTTGTGCACACCTCAGAATGTCTTAAAACACACATGAGGAAATCTCCACTACCAGACTATGAACAAGAAGTAGTAGACTGGATTGGGGGAGGGTATCTCCAGGAGGTACTCTCTCTACCCCCATGTAGATATGGGAACTACCAGAGATTGGAATGCTTAAGTGAAGCACAAGGCATAGGATATCGCGCAGTGTATAAACCTGCAAATAGGGGAGAATTTATAAGGGCAATACACCCCCTGGTCAATTCAGCGCGGGCTGGAGAAGTAACGACAATAAACCTAAGAGGAAGGGACAGGGGGGACCCCCCCCAGGTCCTCCTCACATGGATTAAAGATATACTCCCGTTGTTCGGGGGAATGACATTTAACATTCTACTACCCGCTGATCAGGAAGGTGATGAATTAACCGCACCTGAAAATATAGATGAAGATGATGAAAACTCAGAGTCAGAAAAAGATGAGGGAGATTCACAGGAGGATGATTACCACACAGATGTGGAAGAAGAATCAGAGGAGGAGGAGGGCGGGGATGGTCAGAGGAATCTGCCCCCTGTGCTTCCCCCTATTACTGATTTTATGAGAAATCCTCCAACAGCCAGCTTTAGGGACCAGTCTACGCAGTCACCCGTGTACACACCCTTCCCACCTTGGGGTCATAGGGATACGGGAGTAATAGACCCCAAAGAGGGCATCCAAGAAACAGTTCAAAGATTTAGCCCCCTTAACCCGCAAAGCAGTACACCAAGCACCCCTAGACCAAAAAGGAGCGAGGCACGGTCCTTGCTCCAGCCAGCTAGGCTAAAAAACCCACAGACAGGCGTGATAGGCCTCACTAGGACCATAAGCGCGCTAGACCTGGGTCATAGGGAGGGCTCTCCTGATGCAAATAGCACCTCGCCACCTATTGGTGCTCATAGAAAGCACAAAAGAAAAACTAATAGACCTGTAATAGAATCTGACGAGGAGGATGACCTCCCATTACTCACCCAACTGAGGGAGAGAAGTGAAAGGCGTAGTAGGGAAGAAATTTACCCTAGGCCTATACATGAAGTACACCGAGGCCCAGGGCCCAGGTGACTACACCTCAACCGAGGAGCATTCTCACTCCTGTTAGGGACCGAGCCAGGGGACCCCAGACCATGGTTCCCCCAGGCCGGCACCTGATGAGGAGGGTTACCATTTGTGACCCACCAATACCCAAGAAAACAGCTAGGGGCAAAATAGGAAGAAATACTAAGCCAGTGTTAAACACAAAGTATAATCCAGACAAGTACCCGTGCAGTGCACCTACATACCGGACTGAGGGTGATTGGTACAACCCCAGACTCTATGAGGAGGGGGAGTACGACTCAGACTGGGAGCAGGAGCCTATGTGCGAGGAAGCGTGCTGGTACCAGTGTCCCTGGGAGAGAGAAGGTGTATAGATAAAGCCCCTCCAGGCCCCAAGGTGCTGGCTTTACAGGGTATAGGAAAACCCTGGAAAACGTCATATCTCAGACAGGGATATGATTTTTATAGAGAAGGTTGTATGAGAAGAGATAGGTCTGTTGAAGGGCAGTTTGGGGAGCATTACCCACAAGATAGATTAGCAGTTAACTCGGGTGGTGGAGAAGGAGACGACCCAGAACCGAACCCTAACCGGGGTTCAGGTGGATGGGAGCTTCCTAGACAGCCCCGAGATAGGAACAGCAGGGAAAACCGTCCCAGGGATGAAGATCCTGAGGGAGCAGATTATTTCTACCAGCAGCAAGCACTCCAAAGGGCAGAACAGTGGCCCCCCAGCCGATCCAGTGGATCAGAAAGGGGGAGCCCTAGAAGCCAGTGGGACACGCTGCTGACAGGAGGATTAGAACCAGAGGAAGAGGCGGTTACCTTTCCTCTAGGACAAGTTAGCTTATTAGATATTATACCAGCGAGAAAAGCAGGTCAAAGTGATACAGCATACCTGCTGCAGTGCAGGAAAAGTGGGTTCACAATGGATCAGATAGACTCCCCCCAAATGACTCTTGTACTTAAGAAAAATGGGGTTAAAGTGCCCGTTGGGTGCAAAACAAGTGATATTTTGAGGCACATGGTATCCACCCCAGGGGTATCTCCTGTGGAGGAGGAAGTAGAATCACTCAGTCAGTCCGTGTGGAAAGGGGAAATGACTCTAAGTGTTGCAATGCGATCTCTGAGTGGAGTACCTGGTAACAGCACGTACTATGAGGAAAAGTTATTAGGAAAGATCCCTGGGGGAGTTAGCCTTTGCACAGGATGGGCCTTATGGACAGCAGAGCAGAAAGTACAAAATTTAATTATGTATGATCGTAGGGCCCTCATGACAAAAACAAAAAAATCAGAGAGAACTGAAAGCCAGGCCCACCCAAAGGCCAAGGCGCAGAACCCGCATGCGCAATCCGGGCAGCCCAATGCTCAGAACAGCAACGGCAAAAATGCACCTGTAACAGGGAATGGTGCACAGAATGCACCCAAAAGAACGTACAAAAAGCCCCCGCCGGGGGCCCCAAAACGACCCGGGGTAACGAATGAAGTATACAAAACACTGACCTCAGAACAGAAAGCCCAGCTAGCTCAGGACAGGAGGGACTGGGATGCAAAGTGGGATAGTCAAAAATCTTAACTTTACTAAACCAGGTAGCCTTTGAGAATCAGGGTGAATTAAAGGCTAAATGGAAAGGGGAAGTATTCACAGTAGATACCGGAGCCACAATGTCCACCAGCAAAATAGCAGCACCCACTGGAGGCCAGACCTCTGCGGTCCTGGCAGATGGGAACCTGGTACCCATGAAACTGGGGAGCTATGATGGCACAAGAGTACTCATGGGACCCATGAATTTAATGGGTTTACAGGATCTAGAAAAAGCTGAAAAAGTAAGGTGGCTGAAGGAGATAAACAATGAACAGCAAATGGAAAGAATACTCAGTGAGACTGAGATAAAGAACAAAGTTAGGTTAGAGGAAATCCTTAGAAAAGGTAAATACTCTGAGTTCAAAAATGATTGTGGGTTCATTAATATGGATCCGTATCAAATCAGAGGAGGTGCACCAGGAAAAGTGAAACAATATCCTATCAAGCCTGAAGGAGCCAAAGAAATCCAGATAACAATTGATGAACTAGTGCAGCAGGGAGTACTGGTGGTAGAGCCAGAACCACCCTGTCTTACCCCCATTCAGGCAGTGCCTAAGTCTGATGGAGGATGGAGGTTAGTTCACAATCTCAAAGAGCTAAATGACCGGACTCAAAAAGATCAAAGAACAATGTTGAACCCCCAGAAAGTAATTAGGGAAGCCCCTAAGGCAAGATTTTACACTACCATTGACTTGGCTAATGGATTTTGGTCAGTACCCATATCAGATGGGTCCAGTATGAAAACATGCTTCCAGCTCAAAAAAACAGCATACCGGTGGACAAGATTACCACAAGGATTTTGTAACACTCCGAATGTCTTCCAGGAGACGGTGGAAAAGGTCCTTGAGGGACTGAAAGTTGATATTATATCGATGATATAATTATTGCCACTGAAACTGAGGAGGAACATTTGGACATACTGGAAGAAGTTATCAGTAGATTAAAAACTGCTGGGTTCAAGATTGGGATGAAAAATGTGAGATTGGTAAATCAGAGGTAAAATACCTTGGCTTCATGATAGGCACAGAAGGGAGAGATATCTCAGAGAACTACCTGGATGACCTAAAAACACCCAAACAGTCCTGGAACAGAACAAAATATTGGGGAAGTTAGAGTACATAGCTGCACACATACCCCACTACGCAGGAAAGGCAAAAGAATGCCATGAGCTAAAAAAGGCCTTAGAACTAGAGATGTGGAAAAAAGATGTATGCGGACGCATGATAGGTCACTCACCGAAGAGGAACAGGCTAAAGTTCAGAGGCTCATAGAGTACTGCAAAAATAAGAGGGAAAAATTAGAGCATGTGATACCCTATACCCCAATTAGGATCCTGGTATCTGTGGATGATTTGGGAGGAAATATAAGGTTGTCCAGAACAAAAAGACCTGCCTCAACCTTTCCACCTCCTGGAGACCCACGGAGACAAGATTTCTGAATGAGGAAAGGGAATTATGTGTACTGTACAAGTTTTACCCATATCTTAGAACATATGGAGATAACACAGGCATGGAGTCTCTTTTGAGTTAGGAGCGACGCAAACCCTAACCAAAGCAAATTAGATGGATCAAAAGCCTTGAAGGAAGATGGGATGCATGGGGTATAATGCTCCAAGACCCACTAGTAAAGGTAGTGAGATCTGGAAAGAAGTGAAACCGTTACAACCAGAGGTACTAGACACAGCAAACTGGGTCTTGTACACAGACGGATCAAAAAGGAAAGAGGATGGAGAAAATGCCTACTGGGGTACATCCTCAAAAGGAATGATGAAGAGATTGAAAGGAAAAAAGGATCAGCTATAGGTAGCGCGCAAATAGCCAAAGTAAAAGCATGCATGGAAGGTATGGCGGCAGCCAAAAGGAGAAAATCAGGAGATTACACATAATCACAGATTCAGTTTATGTGCAACTGCTCTTAGAGAAGACTTACCTTATTGGGAGTAAGGGGATTTCAGGATAATCGTGGGCAGGATCTAAAGCATAAGGATGAATGGATGGCAATCAGCCAGCTCATGAAAACATTTCTCCTGTCAGTCCAACATGTGAAGAGTCACACAGGGCAAAAGATAGGGTGCATGTAGGAAACGCAGAAGTCGATAACCTAGTTCAACAGAGGTCGATTCTCTATAATCATTTCGCCATTCTCCCTGAGGAATGGAAAAATGACGAAGGGTTGTACGAGGTGCCAGACAGAGAGGCCCTCCACTATGTAGAAGAACTACACGAGGCACTAGGTCACATGGCGAAGAAAGAATAAAAAATGGTGTCAGAAAGCTGACAGAAAAATACCTAACTTAGGGAACTAACACAACCGTGCGAAACGTTTGCAAAGAATGCGCGAAGAAAGGAGGTAGGAAAAGGATTCCATACCCAGACCAGGAATAAAACCGAACGGCCAGGAGAGCATTTTAGCATGGACATTGGAATGTTTATCCCAGGGTGGTAGGTGCGGAAACAAACAGTTCCTGGTCATAGTGGATAATGCAGGAGGAGACACACAAGTATTTCCTCTCAAAAGAGCCACAGGGAATGTAGTAGCACATAAAATAGCAGACTGGCTACCCCAAAGAAAACCAAAAACCATTAGAATGGATAACGGGTCTCATTTCAAAAATGAACAGGTCAGAGAATTACTAGAGAGCCAAGGCATTCAGACAATATTCTCTACACCTTACATTAGCCACACTAATGGGGTAGCTGAAAGAGCAGTAAGGGAAGTAAAAGGACTCATTTTAACAACCCTTAAAGAAAATTGGGACACCCCAGCAGGGGTGGCCTATATGAATGAAGCACTAAGCCAGGGTAAGCTAGTGGATTATAAACCAAAACCAGTGACCGATTTCTCTCCTGTCTTTCAGGACGGAGACGAAGTCTGGATTTACTCGGATTACACGAAGACAGAAGCAGGAGTTAAATCAAAACTTCAGGGAGCAGGTGTAGTCCAGTTCCAATTACCAAATAACCTGGTAGTGTTAAAAAATTGGAAATATCCAGTACATATTTCTCAATTACAGATTAAAAAAAAGAGACACACCCAAGATGGTAACGATAAAGCCCAGATACCGATTTCTGCTGTCAGTCGACCATAGGGGAGTCCAATGGGTTGGTAAAAATGACAATGAGAGAGAGGATGATATTCTGAAATGGGAATCATACATACCTGGATATTGTGTCCACTGTGGAATCCAATGTTATGAGATAGTCTGGGAAGGCGTTAGAGCAACCAGACCCACAGCAAGGAAACCAAAAGTGGCCAAAACAGGGATAGAATGTAGTGGTAATGCCAAAATTAAGCTACAAAAAAGTACCTGTAGAGCAACAGTGGGGAGGTATGACCACCGGGTTATGCCTAACAGGTGTTGCAAAGGCTCTGATACTGGTTTTACCACATGTGACCCTTATGCGACTTATAGATGCTACAGGGCTTCGGACCTGTTTGATAGGGACCCTCCATGCCAAAATGCGGTGCACAGGGAGGGGTAGAGTAATTCAAACTTACCCCGAGGTGATTAAAGTCAAGTCCCGGGGAGCCAAGCATGGAATGCAAGCTGTGCTTGGGGATGTGATGATACAAGCTTGTAAGGGAGTCACCAAAAGGACAAAGGTTAAAATTGAAAAATTGCTGGTCAGTTATGTCCCACCTTGTCAGTATGACTGGATCACCGAGGGCACTAGACAGAAAACCCTCACCCATGGAACCTTCAACAGTAGTCTGGGAAGTTTCATGGGGAAATGTGTAGATAAGAAAGGAAAACCTCTTACCAGAGGGTAGGAGTATTCAGGAGACGGGCAAGAGCTCAGATGGAAACCTTAAACTGAATCCTATCAGCTAAATGTACCCAAGGGTTTAAACTTTTAGGAGCAAAACCAGAAACTCCGAGCCAAGTGCACCGAGGAAACTGGAATCTAGGAGAAGAAAAGAGCATTAACTACTACCCTCTGCTCTTGTCTTGCAGATGGAGTCCGCACCTCTGCTGTATGGAGTTGTTGGGAAAAGAAATACCTAAATATCATCCTAAGCGGTGTGAGGGTGTTTTCCCCCACTGATGGTCTTGTTTCTCGTTCTCTGGACCGTAATATTTATGGCAGGAGATGGGCACACACTGTGTGGAAAATTACTGAAACTAAAACCCAGACGTGTTATGGCCATGGGAAACTCTGATAGAGACAGATATCCTGTTACCCAATGGCCCTTAGTAAATAGTACATCGGATGATGAATCTGTTTGGGGAAATGAGTGGAAGAAGGCCTTTTGTATACTAATTGGTCACAGGGAGGATAATGACCTGTGCATAAGAAAGTTACCCCAGTGGGAGATTCAAAAGGCAACCACTAATGGTAGAAAATGGGATGACTTACCCCGCGACCCATTCAATAGATCTACCTCTCAAAGAGAAAAATGTGGGTGTGATACTATGATGTATAAATTCACCGAAGAAACCTTTCGGGTGAATTGCACTAAATTGCTCTTGTAACACCACAGTCGAAACCCGAAATTGTACCACCGTGACAGGGTTTTTGTGTAAATGGTTTTGGGTCACTGAGAGTATCCAGAATTTACCCTCTCTGATGTGTACAGTATACAGAAACGGTAACTATTGTGTAACCCAGAAAAGGGGTCATTAAGTACCCCACAGTTGACTAATGCTTTAAAAGTTCAGAGTACGGGCATACCTCTTCCAACCCTGTGAGTCAGGAAGTAAGGTAGAGAGTTTAAAGAACAGGTACTTGGGCGGTCAAGGAATAGACGGAGTACTAGATCAGACCAAAAGCCCCAGCTAGTGTCTATACTGTTTTTCCAGACAGGCCGGATACTGAACAACCCACTTTAGGTGGACACTTTTCACTACCAGGAGCAACCCTCTGGAAAATGTGATGAAAATACAACAATCAGTATGGGCTCCATACTGCACTCAAATGGGTTTAGGGAATCTCCTTACCATTCCAAACCTTATAATTCAGAATTTACGAGATGGTTGTTACAAACAGAAACATTTGGGAAGAAACACTCTGAACTGTATTAAATCCAAGATTAGGGGAACTAATTGTACCCAGAGGGAGATGGGAGAGATGGCCGAATATAACCAGCTTCCAGGAGGCAATTGGACAGATGTTTTGTACCCACACCTTGCGTCTAGAAACTGTTTGCTCCATACCCTCTGGGTGCGATTGGCGAGTTTTTGGACGCACTTAACGTGTGTCATGAGAGAGCGATAAAAGCATTTTGTTTCTCAATTCTTATGGTACCATTAGGTGGAATGTTTGGGGGATCTGTCCATCAGGGTTGGAAAACAAGATTATTTAGAAGCCTTAAAATATCTGCCCATCTATCGTGGAGTTGGTGTAGACGTGGCCAGAAACATCTGTGATAATGACGTAGTTGTGACAAAAAAGGGGGGCTGCATTGTTAACACAGATATGTACCCCCCGGAGGCAGGACGCAAGGCTAGTAATAGATATGTAACATTACCCTACCTTAGGGGACCAATAGATAACGATGATGGGAATCATCAATATTAATTATGCTTGGGTCGATAAATTCCACCAAGCATCAGACTACTGGTATTATAATATCCAGGACAGGAGGAAAGTTCCTACAACAGTCTATTATGGCAAACCAGATAACTATGTATATTATCAAAATTCATAAGAACAAAGTAGAAAGCTATGAAGTGACTCGAAGCACCATATAGTGGTATCAAAGGGGCCATACTGTCAGGAAGGATCAGATTTAAAAATGGACTGGAGTATGTAACTATATCACCTCAAACTAAACAGGATACGTCGTTAGAAGGGATTTTACAGCAGGGTTAGTAGTTACACAAACCCAAATTATCGAAGACGTGGTGCAGGACGTAGGGTGGCCGGCTGTAACAACCCCAAGGATGCTGGGGGCCTTAGCTCACCTGGGAAGATTAGAGTACTTTGTAACAAAGGGCAAATGCGGAGTTGGAAAAGATACCCCCTTAGACAGCGTTTCGGGCAATATCCAAACTCCAAGAGCGAAACATGGCGGGGGAGGAGGATTGGTTGAGACCGCAGACCAGAAATCTGACGGATCATGTGTACCTCCACTCTACACTGAAATGTCCCAGGGACCCTGGGGGGAAGCTACCACCAATTGGAACCTTGTTAGCAAAGTCAGGACCAAGATGTTTAACACCATGATCACAGATGCTGTATGACTTTTCCTACAAATGTCAAAAGGGCCGTAGAAGTTGTGGGGACATCGTGTCCAACTCGGTGACCTCCGTGGTAGGAGGGGTAGGAGATGTGTTATGGGGATTGCCTATACGCCCTGTTAGCTCTACTGTCTTGTGGGGGTCACTGTGCTCATTGCTTGGAAATTAACATGGTTGCTAATTAAGAGAAAATGTGTAAAACAGGGCAGATATAAGACTCTCAACAAAACTATCTAAAGAGGTGTCAGGAGGTGTGACTGTTAAAGTGGATCTCTGAACTCTTGCTGACTTATAATAGCTATCTTTGTCTTAAATACCCAAGGTCACTTTATTCACGGTTATCTTCGAAGACCTTGGGAAGGCTTTCTGCCTCCTGACCTCGAAGCCTCACTCCCTACACACAGGTGGGGTTTCTAATGAGTTTTAAGATAGTGCTGCTGGTCACTCCACCATATGACAGTGGCGGCACTTGACTTAGCATAAAATGCCGCTGCTCTGAGCATCCTCATCTTAACTTCTCTCGGTTGGATGTGCTCAAAGGCGGACCATCAAATAAACACCAGATCCCAGAGCAATGGAAACTGAGGCACAACACACTAATTCTACAGAAATGGAGGAGACTGTGAGGATGCTAAACGGGGTAGGATTTTATATTTTTTACCTATTGATTTGTCTGATAATGGCAACAGGATTATCCAAAGGCTGAATTAGCAGGAAACCATGACAATATGGTAATATTTACAGTTTTTGAGACTTTGACATTTCTTTATTTATAATGAACCTATGAATAGTGGTTCAATAGGATATGCAGCTTTAATAACTACCCGTGTAGGGCTTCCAGGATGGACAGTAGCTGTCTATATATATATGTTCTCATTATTACAGCCCGAGTAACTGAAGTTTAATTCACCCCTAACCTGCATG
>NW_022603566.1:0-29563 GCF_008692095.1 Etheostoma spectabile
GATACTGCATAGAGTTCAAGCTCAACATGGTGGAATGAGGTATGCAAGTCAATTTTATTCACGTATCGACAAATCCCAACAGTTATCTCACTTATGTGTCTTTTCCACCAAGGCTAACCAGGTGCTGGTTCGGTGTCTGGTGCTGTTGCCAGTTCGGTGCCTTTCTACTCTTCTCCAGTTCTCTCAGAACCAGCTGGATCTTCCCAGCCTGAGAGCCAGCAGACCGTTGGTTTTCCTCCCCAGACCACGGTGGTTCTGGTTTCCTCCCCAGACCACGGTGGTTCTGGTTTCCCTCCCCAGACCACGGTTGTTCTGGTTTCCTCCCCAGACCACGGTGGTTCTGGTTTCCCATCCGGTCCAAAGCTAACATCAACAGCTCTCTATGGTAACAGCTGACCTGGGTTTTCAAATCGAACGCATGATAACCCCCCCCCCACACACAACGTAACCGGTTCTTATCTCTAGACCAGCGCTAAGTTGGTGCTGAGTTGGAACCCTTGTTCTTGGCCCAGAGCCAGGTTCGACTGACTCAGAACCAGCACCAGAACTTCCTTGGTGGAAACGACATAACTGTGAGCAGGTCTAGACCTGACTCGGGATGTTTTTACAGAAACCCAACATTACTATTGTACACACAAGCAGGCGAAGAAACACCATAGTGTGGTCTATAAGATCCCTTTGACCTATAATAAGTCTCTACTTCTGTCCTAAATCCTTCTGAAGGTCAGAGATCTCAACATTAAGATGTGGATATGAGGGGAAAGTTCAAGAGACCCCGTCTGAAGAAGTGCGCATGTCTGCCGACGCCATGCTGAAGGCCCTGCTGGGCTCCAAGCACACGGTCAACATGGACCAGAGCCACCTCAAGCAGGTCAAGAGAGGAGGTCAAGGAGGAGTGAGCTGCTGGCTTCAATATTCTGCCAACTCGTTTGGCTTGGTTTCTGATGCCTGCTTAAATCAGCTTTAACTTAAGGGGATTTTTGCTTTTTCCCAACAGTCGTATAACTCATAAGTAAACTTCATTTTACATCAGCAGGTTTAACTCCCAGTTTTAGAACGTTGCAGAGAAACGTTTCAGCGGTCTGAACCGGCCCTCTCAGCTGACTCAAACCACTGATGGTGTCTCTGCGACTCAGCAGGGGAGTCTCCAGAGGCTGGTTTTAGTACGGAAGAGACGTCTCCTTTTCAACAGCCAATAGGAAGTCAGCTGATGGAGTCTCCAGAGGCTGGTTTTAGGACGTAGAGACGTCTCCTGTTTCCACAGCCATAGGAAGTCAGTTGTGTGGAGTCTCCAGAGGCTGGTTTTAGACATAAAAGACGTCTCCTGTTCACAGCCAATAGAGTCAGCAGCTGAAGTCTCCAGAGCTGGTTTAGGACGTAAGAGATGTCTCCTGTTTCTACAGCCATAAGAATCAGCCAGCTGGAGTCTCCAGAGGCTGGTTTAGGACGTAAGAGACGTCTCCTGTTTTACAGCCAATAGAGAGTCAGTGGTGGAGTCCCAGAGGCTGGTTTTAGGACATACAAACGTTCCTGTTCAACAGCCAATAGAGACGTCAGCTGGTGGAGTCTCCAGAGGCTGGTTTAGGACGTAAGAGACGTCTCCTATTCAACAGCCCAATAGAGAGTCAGCTGTGGAGTCTCCAGAAGCTGGTTTTAGGACATACAAGATGTTTCCTGTTCACAGCCCATAGAGAAGTCAGCAGGATAAGTCTCCAAGGCTGGTTTTAGGACATACAAACGTTTCCTGTTAAACAGCCATAGGAAGTCAGCAGGATAAGTCTCCAGAGGCTGGTTTTAGGACGTAACGAGACGTCTCCTGTTCACCAGCCATAGAGAAGTCCGCTGGTGGGAGTCTCCAGAGGCTGGTTTTAGGACGAAAGAGACGTCTCCTGTTCAACAGCCAATAGAGAAGTCCGCTGGTGGAGTCTCCAGAGCTGGTTTTAGGACGTAGACGTCTCCTGTTCAACAGCCAATAGAGAAGTCACTGGTGGAGTCTCCAGAGCTGGTTTTAGGATGTAACGACGTCTCCTGTTCACAGCCAATAGAGAAGTAGGCTGGACAATGTCTCAGAGGCTGGTTTTAGGACAAGAGACGTCTCCTGTTCAACAGCCAATAGAGAAGTCAGCTGGTGGAGTCTCCAGAGGCTGGTTTTACGACGTAGAGACGTCTCCTGTTCAACAGCCAATAGAGAAGTCCGCTGTGGAGTCTCCAGAGGCTGGTTTTAGGACTAAAGAGACGTCTCCTGTTCAACAGCCATAGAGAAGTCCGCTGGTGGAGTCTCCAGAGGCTGGTTTTAGGACGTAAGAGACGTCTCCTGTTCAACAGCCAATAGAGAAGTCAGCTGGTGGAGTCTCCAGAGGCTGGTTTTAGGATGTAACAGACGTCTCCTGTTCAACAGCCAATAGAGAAGTAGGCTGGACAAGTGTTCAGAGGCTGGTTTTAGGACATAAGAGACGTCTCCTGTTGCAACAGCCAATAGGAAGTCAGCTGGTGGAGTCTCCAGAGGCTGGTTTTAGGACATAAGAGACGTCTCCTGTTGTAACAGCCAATAGAGAAGTCAGCTGGTGGAGTCTCCATAGGCTGGTTTTAGGACGTAAGAGACGTCTCCTGTTCAACAGCCAATAGAGAAGTCAGCTGGTGGAGTCTCCAGAGGCTGGTTTTAGGACGTAACAGACGTCCAGTTTTGATTCTTATTGCAAGCCCCTGAGAAAGTTAGTGGCCAACGTGGCAGTGACGATTCATTGATTCACCAGTTAAAAACAAAGATCGTTACCTAATATCTCGTTAAATATCTGAATTTACAGTCATCTTTTTACTTGTCGTTACTTTAACAAAATGAAATGTGGTCTGTGTTCGCAGGACAAGCAGCTTCGCGACGTGGGAGACTGGCGTAAGAACATCGAAGACAAGTCTGACAGGAAGAAGATGTTTGATAGTTAATCTGTCGCTGACTGTTCGGCCCAACGAGACAGACAGAACTCGGATCTGATGTCTTTGTAACTGAAGAGTTTTATTCCAACATGCTGCGTATCCAACGGCAACGTAACCCGAGATTAGGACATTATACTGATAAACAGTGGGAATACCTCGGGTACTTCTATCAACTAAAGGGACACACCTTAGAAAGACATTTGGGTTTTTATGCTTCTAGTGTGGCACAGTGTTATGTCTTTCCACCAAGGCTAACCAGGTGCTGGTTCTGGTTCTGGTGCTGTTGCAGTTCGGTGCTGGTTCTACTCTCCAGTTCTCTAAGAACCAGCTGGATCTTCCCCAGCCTGAGAGCCGGCAGACCGTTGGTTTCCTCCCCCAGACCACGGTGGTTTCTGGTTTCCTCCCCAGACCACGGTGGTTCTGGTTTCCTCCCGCACCTGACGTAACCGGTTCTTATCTCTACAACCTATCTCTACGTTGGTGCTGAGTTGGAACATGGCCAGAACCAGGTTTACTTGTGTGGAAAAGCAACAAAGAACCGGTTCGATATCCGACACTGACTCCGAACCAGCACCAGAACCGCCTTGGTGGAAAGACGTATTAGTGATGAGCGATAATGTCCTCTGCTGGTGTTCAGGGTTTTAAAGTGACTGACTGTTATCTTTTATTTAGGCTTATTACTAAGAAACAATTCAGTCCAATACTTCTTCAATGCAGCTGAATTGGAAAATATGACATTAGACTTGAAAAAGAACCATTTACTGAGGAAGGTTCTGGTCCCTCTGGACCTTCGTTAAGAGGATCTTCCTCTTTGTCTTTTCCTTTTTAACGAAGGTCAAGCATGACAGAGACGTTTCTCCTTTAACCTCGTGTTGTCTTCCCGTTAACCATGAACTTGTCCTTCCGGGTCAAAATTGAAAATGAATTTTTTTTTGTGCTTTTCCGATGTTTTTGTCGCTTTTTCTGATTTATTTCTCACTTTTTTTCCAGCTCTTGGTGCTTTAAAAAAAAAACCTGAGCTGGTTTAATAACAGGTTTTAAACTTATTCTTGGAATTCATGGTCAACGAACCTCAAATATATCAAATGATACGTAAGTTGGTTTAGTTAAAAAGGCAGAAATTATGAATTATTTTGACTAAAAGTTAAGATCAGAGGATGTTGAGTGGATCTCAGATGGGTCGATGTCAAAGGTTCGGAAACCATTAAAGAAAATAATTCAAATGCTATAAGATCAAATAAAACACCCCAAAATTCAATGAAAGTAATCATTAATTTTACTTAAAGAATGTTATATGGAATCCTCCATGTTATTTTGGGGCAATTTGGTGGAAAGAAATCCATATTTAAGACTTAATAAAATACTTCAATTTGACCCGTTTCAACACACGGGTTAAATGGAGATACATGTGCAGGATCTCACTTTTTCAAGTCTAATTAAGGCTAATTACCAATTAAATTAAAGTATTTTTATCCAAAGTTTTTCCTTTCCATATGTAAAGTCCATAATAACCCTGAGGTGGATGAGGCAGGTGCTCGGGTAGTTTCAGGATGTTTTATGTTGGAGTAAAACTCTTCAGTTGAATCTACGCTGCCTTCTGCTTGTGCCTGTACTGTCTGTACTGTGATGTATTTGTACTGTGTGTACTGAAGTATTAGTACATGAGATCTTTTGTCCTGTGAAGGCTGATTTACGCTTCAGCATCTTGATATCGGCGACGTATCTTCCTCAAACCCCAAGTACACATGACTTTTTTATTCTAAAATCCAGAAATTATTTACCTTAATGTGTTGACTGGGCAGAGTTTCAGTAATTAGAAACTTACCCCGAGAAGTCATTTATATTATACTATCATTTTTATTTATTCACTTTTATGAGAAGAACATCACTTGTTTTGGCACACGTACATCTCTGAAGCATTAAAAGATGAACGTACAGCTGATGATTTCAACTTTTTTTCAGTTTGTAACACTGTAATTTAACATTTTATGACATTTTATCAATAATAACACCTACTAGAGTTCTGTTATCTGGCCTAATAGACAAGCAGGTAAAAATAGGCAGATCTGATTAGGCTGACATGTGCCGAAAGTTTCAAAATTAGGCAGCGAGTTCACGATTGGTTGCTTTAACACCTTGTGTTGTCCTTGGTTCCAATTTGACCCATTTTTAAAGTTTTTATATCCAAAATATGGGTTTCTTCCAACCATATTACCCAAAACAACATGGATGCATGCACGTTGGATGGAAGCCATGCAACATTCTTCGCAGGTACAGATGATGAAAATTTGAAAAGTGTCAAGAACTATTGATTTTCCAATTTTGATCCAGAAGGACAACTAATTCCTGGTGGACGGGAAGACAACACAAGGGTTAAAATGAATTATCAGCATTATCAGTATTAGGATTATGCTGATTGTCTGCATCCATTCAATGTCCCTTCAGACAGTGAAAGAGACGAAGTGTCACGCTAAAGCTAAAGCTAATGCGTTAGCCTGGCGAGCTAACGGTCAGTATTGGACGTCTCTCTGTTGCAGGAGGATAAATCAGCCTTTCACTCTGCACCGCCTATGGTCTGTACTAACTCTGTGTCATCTTTTCTAAACTGTTCACACAGAAGTGTGATGTACTTTTCTCGTCTTGTTGCTGTCACATTAACTCCAAAGCTTCATGTTCATCTCGTCTATTAGTCGGCTCTGTCGTGCACACACGTTCATTTATAAAACGCTGCACATTTAGATCTTAAATTAAATGTATGTCTGTGTTCATTTATAGAGCTATTACGTTAGGGTGACCAGACGTCCCCGGTTTCCGGGGACAGTTCCCAGTTTCGGTGACCTGTCCCCGGCTGGATCTGTCCCCGGAAATGTCCCCGGTTTTCACTGTGACCGACGGACCCAAAATAGGAATGAAAGAAAGAAAACCCTGACCAAACGGAGCCGATGGTCGCTCCAGACCTCCAGAGCCAGCGCTGCTCAGAGACCAGAGATGTTTTAGAAAGCCGTTATTTCCGATGCTAAAATCACTGATTATTTACATGGAGTCTGGTGGGTTTAGCGAACTCAATTTCGCGCACTTTTATGTTTTAAAAAAGGATCTTAATCTTTAACAGAAAGGTCGACCTCCTTAGAAACCTTTCCATAATGTTGTCCAACTCTTGGAATATTAATCTGAGCGCCTAATGAGAACAGCTCTAGGTCTAGTGTCTCCGTTTTAGGTTTTACAAAAAATAAACATGACATGTTTTGGAGGTAAATACGCTTCTGAGCTGAAAATGTCCCCGGGTGTTGTCTGAGAAATCTGCTCCCCTTATATTACGTACCATTGTAACGCTAGTGATTGTTAGCGTTAACTACCAACTCGTCGTTATTACACACAAGTCCTTTCGGGGTGTGGGTAGAATAAGAGCACGGAGACAGCTCCGACTGTGGAACTCGGTCCATATTTTTTGGACCACAACAACTCAAGACTCATAACAAAACACGCTTCAGCATCTCATCTTCATATCCCTCCGCCAACCTGTTTACTGACTTACAGGCAGGTACAACCCTTCAGATAGTCCCTTGTTAACTCAAAGAACAGAATACACTGATGGAGATATGTGACTTATTTCAGTAACCCTAAAAAACGTCATCTGTTAACTACATATTCACAAATAAATCTCATCTTAATGTTCCCATTTCAATCTCATCTTACACTATTGTACAGAAGGGTCACTAGCACTCTGCTCACAGTGAAGAACTAGTACCAACACGACATTTATACATAAAATACTGTACTTAAAATGGCCGTTTTCCTGCCATGATGCACAACTTGGACCCAGCTGCTTTAGAGTTAAATCTTTATGCTAATGCTAATTTTATGCTAATCCCATAATTAGACCTTTTTCAAAAGTCTTTTTAAACTGTAAGGATTCTCAAGTCACATTATATAAAACAATACTAATATTTCTGGATTTTTTTCAAGGTTTACCCCCCCAGCTAACACTACTGGTTACAGTAACAGTTGAACTGTAGCTAATGGTCTGGCTAGTCCACAAAGCATTCTGGGATGGGACAAAACGTGCTTTGGTTGATTGGCATTTCTTTAAAACCAATCACAATAGTCTTGGGCTTAGCGCCGGACGGAGCCACGGTGCCGCTGCTGAATAGTCTCCTGAAGGAACTTGTTTTGGTGGAACACGTGTACGTTCAGAAGTAGTTTTAGTCGTCAACAGAGACTCCGATTGGACAGATAGTCTAGCTAGCTGTCTGGATTTACCCTGCAGAGATCTGAGGACCAGGTAACCATAGTCCTCAGACTGAACAGATAGTCTAGCTAGCTGTCTGGATTTACCCTGCAGAGATCTGAGGACCAGGTAACCATAGTCCTCAGACTGGACAGATAGTCTAGCTAGCTGTCTGGATTTACCCTGCAGAGATCTGAGGACCAGGTAACCATAGTCCTCAGATTGGACAGATAGTCTAGCTAGCGGTCTGGATTTACCCTGCAGAGACCTGAGGACCAGGTAACTATAGTCCTTTGGAAACCAGCTGCAGGTTAGAGCACCGACACAAAGGAACAGGAAGGGGACAAATGAGTCAAAATATGTGACATCTGGCTAAAATGAGTGAAATCGGGCAGAATTTTCATTGGCAACGGAGCGATCCCTTAATTGATCCCGTAATAAGTGTTAGCTAACGTAAATTGTTAGCATGAACAACACACAGGTGTCTAAAGACCGGAACTGTTACCCCCAAATTCAACAGGAAGCGGAACGCCCGTCAGTCAACGCCCACCAGGTCCGGAACGGCTGCGGCCCTGACTGACAGCTGAAGTCTCGAGGACCCACGAGAACTCAAGAATTCACGTAGAATAGAACCACAAACCCACCACCGGTTAGTTTCCATCCAGAGGCGTAGAGGGGGAACAACTCTGTGTAGTTGTCAAGGTGTCGTCCAGGAAGATCTGATCCGCCGTATGCACGGTGTATTTTATTTTGAAATTTAACCGGATGTTTTATTTGTTTCTGTGCTCGACTCCCTGTTGGAACCGATGAGGTGAGTAACTGAGTCTTTGTGGATTGATTGATTGATTGATTGATTGATTGATTGATTGATTGATTGATTGATTGATTGATTGTGGATGTTAAAGTCATGTTTGTTGTTTGTTTTTTTCTTTTTTGCAGACGAGCCTATGTGAGCCGCTGTATTTTCCTGTTTCCTGTAGAGGTAGGTTCAGCAGTTACATGTTGCTGTCAGATAAGAAATTCATGTGCTGCGTTTGTATCATGGTTGATCTGATGCATGGGCTTCAGATCTGACCCTGGTCCAGGTCTAAGGCCCACAACAACTGGCAATAACTAAAAGACATTCGGTCCGTGTTTTGAGGTTGATGCAGTAAAAGTACAGCAGTATTTTCAGCTTCATGTAGTAAAAGTACCGCAGTAATCTCAACTTTCCAGTAAAAGTACAGCAGTATTCTTAGCTTCATGCAGTAAAAGTACAGCAGTATTCTCAGCTTCATGCAGCAAAAGTAGAGCAGTATTCTTAGCTTCATGTAGTAAAAGTACAGCAGTATTCTTAGCTTCACGTAGTAAAAGTGCAGCAATATTCTCAGCTTCATTCAGTAAAAGTACAGCAGTATTCTCAGCTTTATGCAGTAAAAGTACAGCAGAATTCTCAGCTTTATGCAGTAAAAGTACAGCAGTATTCTTAGCTTCATACAGTAAAAGTACAGCAGTATTCTCAGCTTTATGCAGTAAAAGTACAGCAGTATTCTTAGCTTTATGCAGTAAAAGTACAGCAGTATTCTCAGCTTCATGTAGTAAAAGTACAGCAGTATTCTTACCTTTATGCAATAAAAGCACAGCAGTATTCTCAGTTTCATGCAGTAAAAGTACAGCAGTTTTCTCAGCTTCATGTAGTAAAAGTACAGCAGTATTCTTAGCTTTATACAGTAAAAGCACAGCAATATTCTCAGCTTCATTCAGTAAAAGTACAGCAGTATTCTCAGCTTTATGCAGTAAAAGTACAACAGTATTCTTACCTTTATGCAGTAAAAGCACAGCAGTATTCTCAGTTTCATGCAGTAAAAGTACAGCAGTATTCTCAGCTTCATGTAGTAAAAGTACAGCAGTATTCTCAGTTTCATGCAGTAAAAGTACAGCAGTATTCTCAGCTTTATGCAGTAAAAGTACAGCAGTATTCTTAGCTTTATACAGTAAAAGCACAGCAATATTCTCAGCTTCATTCAGTAAAAGTACAGCAGTATTCTTAGCTTTATGTAGTAAAAGTACAACAGTATTCTTAGCTTTATGTAGTAAAAGTACAACAGTATTCTTAGCTTTATGTAGTAAAAGTACAGCAGTATTCTTAGCTTTATGCAGTAAAAGTACAGCAGTATTCTCAGCTTCATTCAGTAAAAGTACAGCAGTATTCATATCTTCATGCTAGCATTATTATTAGCATTATGCTAATAGTGAAGAACTTGTAGCAGCTGTAAGACATTTATACCTGCCAGGCTAATAAAAGAAGGCGGATAAACAGAAATACTGTTCTTAAAATGTTTTTAGACCTTTACTGCAACACTCTTTATGCTGACGTTAACTTAACGCTAATCCCATAATGAGGTATTTTCTAATGTGCAGGGAGTGGAGCAGGACCACAGCTGCAGCTGCAACCACGATCCAGGTGCCGCCACGATCCGAGGAAATCTGCGAGGCGAGAAAGCACGAGGACTCAGGGTAAGAAGTTAAGTTAGTAACATGCTTAAATGACACATGAATGCACACAGATGGAGAGAGAGAGGGAGGTTTTAGTAAGCTCTCGACAGCCTCAACAATATCTTGTGTTCGGCATGTCATTCCTCGGAGTTAATGCGGTTATATTTGCCCTCGGCCGACAGCTGTTTCAGATCCTCAGATAGCAGCTGCCCCGTCTCACCCGCCACATTTAGAAATGAGCGAGCAGAGCAGGGGAGCCACTGTTAATGCAATTACTACTGGACACTGTGAAAGTACAGCAGTATTCTCAGCTTCATGTAGTACAAGTACAGCAGTATTCTCAGCTTCATGTAGTACAAGTACAGCAGTATTCTCAGCTTCATGTAGTACAAGTACAGCTTTATTCTCAGCTTCATGTAGTACAAGTACAGCTTTATTCTCAGCTTCATGTAGTACAAGTACAGCAGTATTCTCAGCTTCATGTAGTACAAGTACAGCAGTATTCTCAGCTTCATGTAGTAAAAGTACAGCAGTATTCTCAGCTTCATGTAGTACAAGTACAGCAGTATTCTCAGCTTCATGTAGTAAAAGTACAGCAGTATTCTCAGCTTCATGTAGTACAAGTACAGCAGTATTCTCAGCTTCATGTAGTACAAGTACAGCAGTATTCTCAGCTTCATGTAGTACAAGTACAGCAGTATTCTCAGCTTCATGTAGTACAAGTACAGCAGTATTCTCAGCTTCATGTAGTACAAGTACAGCTTTATTCTCAGCTTCATGTAGTACAAGTACAGCTTTATTCTCAGCTTCATGTAGTACAAGTACAGCAGTATTCTCAGCTTCATGTAGTACAAGTACAGCAGTATTCTCAGCTTCATGTAGTAAAAGTACAGCAGTATTCTCAGCTTCATGTAGTACAAGTACAGCAGTATTCTCAGCTTCATGTAGTAAAGTACAGCAGTATTCTCAGCTTCATGTAGTACAAGTACAGCAGTATTCTCAGCTTCATGTAGTACAAGTACAGCAGTATTCTCAGCTTCATGTAGTACAAGTACAGCAGTATTCTCAGCTTCATGTAGTAAAAGTACAGCAGTATTCTCAGCTTCATGTAGTACAAGTACAGCAGTATTCTCAGCTTCATGTAGTAAAAGTACAGCAGTATTCTCAGCTTCATGTAGTAAAAGTACAGCAGTATTCTCAGCTTCATGTAGTACAAGTACAGCTTTATTCTCAGCTTCATGTAGTAAAAGTACAGCAGTATTCTCAGCTTCATGTAGTACAAGTACAGCAGTATTCTCAGCTTCATGTAGTACAAGTACAGCTTTATTCTCAGCTTCATGTAGTACAAGTACAGCAGTATTCTCAGCTTCATGTAGTACAAGTACAGCAGTATTCTCAGCTTCATGTAGTACAAGTACAGCAGTATTCTCAGCTTCATGTAGTAAAGTACAGCAGTATTCTCAGCTTCATGTAGTACAAGTACAGCTTTATTCTCAGCTTCATGTAGTACAAGTACAGCTTTCTTCTCAGCTTCATGTAGTACAAGTACAGCAGTATTCTCAGCTTCATGTAGTACAAGTACAGCAGTATTCTCAGCTTCATGTAGTACAAGTACAGCTTTATTCTCAGCTTCATGTAGTACAAGTACAGCAGTATTCTCAGCTTCATGTAGTAAAAGTACAGCAGTATTCTCAGCTTCATGTAGTACAAGTACAGCAGTATTCTCAGCTTCATGTAGTAAAAGTACAGCAGTATTCTCAGCTTCATGTAGTACAAGTACAGCTTTATTCTCAGCTTCATGTAGTACAAGTACAGCTTTATTCTCAGCTTCATGTAGTACAAGTACAGCAGTATTCTCAGCTTCATGTAGTAAAAGTACAGCAGTATTCTCAGCTTCATGTAGTACAAGTACAGCTTTATTCTCAGCTTCATGTAGTACAAGTACAGCTTTATTCTCAGCTTCATGTAGTACAAGTACAGCAGTATTCTCAGCTTCATGTAGTACAAGTACAGCAGTATTCTCAGCTTCATGTAGTACAAGTACAGCTTTATTCTCAGCTTCATGTAGTACAAGTACAGCAGTATTCTCAGCTTCATGTAGTACAAGTACAGCTTTATTCTCAGCTTCATGTAGTACAAGTACAGCTTTATTCTCAGCTTCATGTAGTACAAGTACAGCAGTATTCTCAGCTTCATGTAGTACAAGTACAGCAGTATTCTCAGCTTCATGTAGTACAAGTACAGCTTTATTCTCAGCTTCATGTAGTACAAGTACAGCAGTATTCTCAGCTTCATGTAGTACAAGTACAGCAGTATTCTCAGCTTCATGTAGTACAAGTACAGCAGTATTCTCAGCTTCATGTAGTACAAGTACAGCAGTATTCTCAGCTTCATGTAGTAAAAGTACAGCAGTATTCTCAGCTTCATGTAGTACAAGTACAGCTTTATTCTCAGCTTCATGTAGTACAAGTACAGCTTTATTCTCAGCTTCATGTAGTACAAGTACAGCAGTATTCTCAGCTTCATGTAGTACAAGTACAGCATTATTCTCAGCTTCATGTAGTACAAGTACAGCTTTATTCTCAGCTTCATGTAGTACAAGTACAGCAGTATTCTCAGCTTCATGTAGTAAAAGTACAGCAGTATTCTCAGCTTCATGTAGTACAAGTACAGCAGTATTCTCAGCTTCATGTAGTACAAGTACAGCAGTATTCTCAGCTTCATGTAGTACAAGTACAGCAGTATTCTCAGCTTCATGTAGTACAAGTACAGCTTTATTCTCAGCTTCATGTAGTACAAGTACAGCAGTATTCTCAGCTTCATGTAGTACAAGTACAGCTTTATTCTCAGCTTCATGTAGTACAAGTACAGCTTTATTCTCAGCTTCATGTAGTACAAGTACAGCAGTATTCTCAGCTTCATGTAGTAAAAGTACAGCAGTATTCTCAGCTTCATGTAGTAAAAGTACAGCAGTATTCTCAGCTTCATGTAGTATAAGTACAGCAGTATTATCAGCTTCATGTAGTACAAGTACAGCAGTATTCTCAGCTTCATGTAGTACAAGTAATAATAATAATAATAATAATCTTTATTTGTAGAGCACTTTTCAAAAACAAGTTACAAAGTGCTTTAACAAGTACACAAATACAAAAGCATAAGAACATTAAAAGACTGAAATACAGTTGAATATAAAATTTGTAAAATACAATGAAAATAAGAGGGGTAAAAATAAAGTCAAATAAGATCGGGAAAGGCTCTCCTATAAAAGTATGTTTTAAGAAGCGACTTAAAAGAGTTCACTGACTCAGCTGACCTGATTTCCTCGGGCAGGCTGTTCCAGAGCCTCGGGGCCCTGACAGCAAACGCTCTGTCCCCTTTAGTTTTCATTCGAGACTCTGGAACAGATAGCAGACCTCTGCCCGAGGATCTCAAGGTGCGTGCTGGTGTATATGGTACTAAAAGGTCAGAGATATCAGAATCAGAAATACTTTATTATATATATATATATATATATAACAAGGCGAAAGGCCATGAAGAGCTTTAAAAGTGATCAATAGAATTTTAAAGTCAATTCTAAAACATACTGGGAGCCAGTGCAATGAAGCTAAAACAGGAGTAATGTGGTCATATTTCTTTGTTCTGGTTAGAAGCCTGGCAGCTGAGTTCTGGACAGTCTGGAGTCGATCAATAGATTTTTGAGTTAAACAGGTGAAAAGGCTGTTGCAATAATCCAGGCGTGATGAGATGAAGGCGTGTAAAAGGGTCTCGGTGTCTTTAAAAGTTAACATAGATCGAATTTTAGCTATATTTCTAAGTTGATAAAAACATGATTGAACAAGTTTTGTGATGTGCTGCTCAAAATTTAATTGACTATCAAACCAAACACCGAGGTTCTTTGCCACGGGCTTAATGTAGTTTACTAGCGACCCGGCAGATGGCAGTATTTGCTTTGCCATTTGCTGAGACCCGATGACGAGGATTTCTGTTTTGTCTGAGTTCAGCTGGAGGAAATTATTTGACATCCATTTTTTAACTTCACCAAGGCAGTTGTTAAGTGAACTCAGCATTCCAGGGTCTGAGGATCTGACAGGTAAGTATATTTGTGTGTCATCAGCATAAATATGAAAAGAAATGCCATGTTTATGGATAATATGTCCAAGGGGAAGCAGATACAAGGAAAACAAAATGGGTCCTAAGACCGACCCCTGAGGCACACCATATTTAACTGGACTGAACGAGGAGACATAGTTATTTACAGACACGCAAAACTTCCTATTTGTCATGTATGATGAAAACCATTCTAGAGCAGTACCAGAGATCCCCACCCAGTGCCTCAGTCTGTCTAACATGATGCTGTGATCAATGGTGTCAAAAGCAGCACTGAGGTCCAGAAGTACAAGGACCGAGCACATGCCTTCATCAGCAGACATTAAAAGGTCATTGGTGACTTTAAGCAGGGCAGTCTCGGTGCTATGGTACTTCCTAAAACCAGACTGAAATTTTTCAAATATTTTGTTATTTTCCAGTACAGTGAGCAGCTGTTTGGACACAGTTCTTTCTAAAATCTTTGCAATGAAAGGCAGTTTTGAAATTGGTCTAAAATTATGTGGGAGGGAGGGATCTAACCCAGGTTTCTTTAAAAGTGGGTTCACGCAAGCCGTTTTAAAATAATCAGGGACACAACCAGTAGATAGGGAGCTGTTAAAAATTTTGATCAAATGGGGCCCAACAGAATCTATCACTTTCAGTAAAAATTTTGAAGGTATTACATCAAGTGGGCTGGAGGACACTCTCATTTGTGATACTGTTTTTAAAAGCTCAGACAAGTCGATGGGATAAAACTGGTTAAAGCTGTCTTGATGCTGGTGAGGAACCTCTGAGTAATAGGCCGCGGGGGTAATCGAGGCTCTGATTGACACCACCTTATTGATAAAATGAGATAAAAACAAATCACAGTCATCATTACTTCCAGCTGAGGCACAAGGAGGGGTTGGGTTTACCAGCTGATCCACAGTCTTAAACAGAAACCTGGGATTGTGTTTATGTGTAGTAATGAGTTCAGAAAAATAGTGTGTTCTCGCATCCTTAACCATGTTATTGTAGTTAGTTAATAAATCCTTCAGACTGAGGTAATGGACTTGGAGACTGGATTTTTCCATCTGCGCTCTGCTTTCCTGCATTCCCTTTTTAGGCTGCGAATGCTGTCATTTATCCAGGGTTGCTTCCTAGCCTTAGACGTAGGCCTAACCTTTAGAGGAGCAGTAATATTTAGTGAAGACAAGCAGATATGGTTGAAGTGATCAACCATATTGTTGGTGTTAGAGTCAGACAGGTGTTGGCTTTGACTCTTAAGGATGCGCAAAATTTTGAAACACTTTGTTCATTCAAAAAGCGAGAAGACACGGAGCTTGGTGAGATGGCATGAGTAACAGGCAAATTGCAGCTAAAAACAATACATCTGTGGTCAGATATGGTCATGTCCACTAATTCCACAGAGGAAATGCTGACACCCAGGGTAAAAATCAAGTCCAGTGTGTGACCACGATTATGTGTTTGCTCTTTGACATGTTGTTTGAAGTTAAAAGAAGTGGCCATATTTAAGAAGTTAGTTGCATTAACATTATTGGGGTCATCAACATGAATGTTAAAATCACCACAAAGAACAATTCTGTCATAATTTAAAACCAGATTAGATAAAAATTCAGGAAGTTCAGATAGAAATCTTCCAGGTGGTTTTGGGGGGCGATAAATTATAACAAATAAGATAGGTTGCAGCCCTCCAACCTTAAGAGTGAGAACTTCAAAGGAGTTAAATTCATCACAGCGTACTTGATGACATTTTGAATTTTTCCTATACACGGTCACTAGCCACCACCACACACCACTGACCCTCGGTTGACTAAAACAATCGTATTGAGGCGGACACAGTTCAGATAGCTGGGTATAGTCATTAATTTGCAACCAGGATTCAGTTAAAAACATAAAATCTAGATTTGCAGACAAGATAAAATCATTTAAGATAAACGTTTTACTCGAAAGTGATCTCACATTGAAAAGAGCCATTTTAAATGAGTTTGTTCTGGGTACAGGAGTTGGTGCAGTTGTCCTAATCCTTGAGAGATTACTGATATTTCTTTGTGGGATTGCACATTTCGGTTTACTGGTCTGTGCGTGGTGATGACAGGAATAGAAGTCTTTGGAACAGCGCTGGGGGCAGACGGCTTAACATGCCAGCAGGTGGGGACAGTTTTATGTGGCAATGATGAAGAGATGTGTTCAGTGAGCGGTGGTGTGTCCAGGTGTTTTGCATAAAAGATTAGTCATTCAAGGAAGTCGTGAGTAGACCGCACCACATGCTGTATGTGCGCAGCTAACATTTCTGAACCCCGTTTGTTTGGGTGAAGTCCGTCTGTCTTAAAAAGAGAGGTTCTTTGCCAGAAAATATTAAAATTATCCACATGACACACCTGATGTGCTCTACAAGTAGACTGGAGCCAGTCGTGGAGGCCAAGTAGTCTACTGAAGCGGCCAGCACCGCGACCAACTGTGGGAATGGGACCAGAAATAAAAACTGACTTTCCACACTGCTTTAAAAAGTTAAAAAGACGGTTAGAATCTAATTTTGTCAACTCAGACTGCTGAAGAGCTGTGTCATTTGTTCCAGTACAGCAGTATTCTCAGCTTCATGTAGTACAAGTACAGCAGTATTCTCAGCTTCATGTAGTACAAGTACAGCTTTATTCTCAGCTTCATGTAGTACAAGTACAGCAGTATTCTCAGCTTCATGTAGTACAAGTACAGCTTTATTCTCAGCTTCATGCAGTAGAAGTACTGCAGTATTCTCAGCTTAATTCTCGCTTTTGAGACGTTTCTGTCAATTTCTTTGTGAGTAGTCAACATTACTAATAGAGACCGAACCTAAAACAAAAATCCAGAAAATCACATTGTATGATTTTTAAATAATTAATTAGCATTAGCATCAAATACTTGTTGTCCCCACTGTATATAGGGGCGCCCGCTCTACCAACTGGGCTAACCGGGCGCCCGTGTAAACTCAGCTTTCATTCCGAACATCGGAAACTCTTTTTAAAACTTTACTAAGTCATTTTTGCGCCTAAATATAACCAAACTGCCACCATTTCACAACGTTAACGAAGTGTTAACCTTCATGTTGTCCTCATGTTGCCCTCATGTTGCCCTCATGTTGTCCTCATGTTGTCCTCATGTTGCCCTCATGTTGCCCTCATGTTGTCCTCATGTTGTCCTGATGTTGTCCTGATTTTGCCCTCATGTTGCCCTCATGTTGCCCTCATGTTGCCCTCATGTTGTCCTGATGTTGTCCTGATTTTGCCCTCATGTTGCCCTCATGTTGCCCTCATGTTGCCCTCATGTTGTCCTCATGTTGTCTTCATGTTGCCCTCATGTTGTCCTCATGTTGCCCTCATGTTGCCTTCATGTTGTCTTCATGTTGCCCTCATGTTGTCTTCATGTTGCCCTCATGTTGTCTTCATGTTGTCCTCATGTTGTCCCATGTTGTCCTCATGTTGTCCTCATGTTGTCCTCATGTTGTCTTCATGTTGTCTTCATGTTGTCCTCATGTTGTCCTCATGTTGTCCTCATGTTGTCCTATATCAATGTTCTTTATAATTCCCCAAAATAACATGATTGATTCCAACGCTCTTTGCCAAGTACAAATCTCTACTTTCATTAATTTTGGGTCTTATTCTATTTTATAGCATTGTAAAACAAAGTGAAGTGTTGTTGAAATAGTGTTGAGTAAAAGTTGTTACATATTCCAGTCTGTGATTATCATCAACATCCATTCCTTTAATTTTTGTCTCAATAATTCCGAATTTCTGCTTTTCTAACTCAAACATTAGGTATAATTTCCCATAAATGAGGTTTATTGACCATAAATTCAAAAAATAACTGTAAAACTAAAGTTAATAAGTTAGTGTTACGTAGTGTTCAACGTCAAAAGTGACAAACATTGAAAAAAGCGTCAAAAAGTTTGGAAAAAAGGGACAAAAACGTAAGAAAAAGTTAAAAACATCGATAAAAAGCGTCCACAAAAGTGTTGATTTTCAATTTAGAAACACGAGGGTTAAGAGAAAGATAAACACGTCACACCTATGCAGGGATAGTGGTGTACAGCTGTTTATTTTGTTAATATCTCGATTTTTCTACATGTTTCTAATTGTTTCTGTACTATATTTTTTAAGTTGTGAACTTTGCACGTAATTTAACTACAGTTGACTGTGGAATGACAATAAAGAAATCTTAAATTAACCCTTGTGTTGTCCTCCCGGGTCAAAAAGGGACAAAACAATTGACATTTTCGTTCCTTTTTCAGACTTATAGCATTGTAAAACAAATGGAAGTGTTGTTGAAATAGTATTGAGTAAAAGTTGACATATTCCAGTCTGTGATTATCATCAACATCCATTCCTTTAATTTTAGTCTCAATAATTCAGAATTTCTGCTTTTCTAGGGTATTGATCTCCACTTTTGAGCAAAGTTGAAATGTTCAAACACGTCATTTCCTTTTCTGCATGAGGTCATGCTGCAGATGTCTTTATTTATGTAAAGGAAATTAAAATAGTTTTTGGGGGAGTTGCATTGGCCAGTTTTGATTATGGGGGGGGTGTAACCTCACCAACCCCCCTATAAATTACGCCTATGGTAATATAAACCACTCCTATGGTTGTTTGGTTTGGAGGATTGTTGCACCTCGCTGTCAGAGGTGGGTAGTAACGAGTTACATTTACTCCGTTACATTTACTTGAGTAAGTTTTGAAAAAATTGTACTTCTAGGAGTAGTTTTAATTCACTATACTTTTACTTTTACTTGAGTAGATTAGTGAAGAAGAAGCTGTACTCTTACTCCGATACATTAGGCTGCAATGAGCTCGTTACTCGTTACTACGCGTCATTGTTTTTACCCCCGCGTACGTCTCATTTTAATGTTTTATTTTGACAGAGAGAGAGAGTCTTCCGCTGAAGGCTCTACCACGTGACTGTGCTTAACCAATCACACGTCGTTGTGCAGTCACGTGACCATACTCGGTTCAGCAGCGCGACAGGTTAGCTTTACAGTCGTAGCAAAGCAAAGACGTCAGAATCATACGTCGCCAAGGCAACGCAGACCCCCCCCCCCCGCCTCATAGTGAAAGCGTGGTTACCTTTTAGGAAAAGTGGAAACAAACGGACATGTGAGCATTCAACAACTCGACATCTAACCTGAGGAGACGTAGCGGTGGTTCTAACCTGAGGAGACGTAGCGGTGGTTCTAACCTGAGGAGACGTAGCGGTGGTTCTAACCTGAGGAGACGTAGCGGTGGTTCTAACCTGAGGAGACGTAGCGGTGGTTCTAACCTGGGGAGACGTAGCGGTGGTTCTAACCTGAGGAGACGTAGCGGTGGTTGTAGTTTCTGCTGTGGAGACGTAGCGGTGGTTGTAGTTCCTGCTGTGGAGAGGTGGATGTTTGTCTTTTAGGTTACATACAGGATGTTTTACACTTGCAGCATCCATCAAAATGTGATGTGACAAGTCTCTCAAGTAAGCTATTTTGTAATTAATACATTAATTTTAATTTATTTTTATTGATTGGATGAACTATAATTTACCTACATGTGATTATTTTGTATTTTTGTCGGTCTGATTGATGCTTGTGTTAAGAAATAAATCAGACGTTACTCAACAGTTACTCACTACTTGAGTAGTTTTTTCATCAAGTACTTTTTTACTCTTACTCAAGTAATTATTTGGACGACTACTTTTACTTTTACTTGAGTCATATTATTCTGAAGTAACAGTACTTTTACTTGAGTACAATTTTTGGCTACTCTACCCACCTCTGCTCGCTGTCATCGACTGTCCAGTGAAGCCATAAAAAGCCCCAAAAAGTTAGTCTTTGTATTTGTAGTCATTTCTCCAGATTCTGAGCTTGATGATACTTTGGTGTAATATAGAATATCTGAGATTACTCAGCCTGTATTTAACATTTTGGAGCCGACTCGGCCCCGTCTGCAGGTTTCTGTTCCAATCAAACACACAGCGGCCGCTGATTTCACTGATTAACGACCGAGGCTGTTAATCAGTGAAATCAGCTGCTCTCAATGTCACATCTTAAAAACAAGAAGAAGCCGGCTCCAACCAGCGTTGGAAAGTCACTCTTAGCTAAAGTCAAATGAGACGTGTCCGTACAGAGCCGGTGTCACCGAGACGTTTTAGACGCTTTGTCACGTCCGTTTAGAGAGAGTGGAAACGACTCCTCGGCCTTTGGACAGAAATGCGTTGGTGGGAGAGTCATGCTGCGTTTAAGGTGTGTATTTCTTCTGGTTTAAGGTGTGTATTTCTTCTGGTTTAAGGTGTGTATTTCTTCTGGTTTAAGGTGTGTATTTCTTCTGGTTTAAGGTGTGTATTTCTTCTGGTTTAAGGTGTGTATTTCTTCTGGTTTAAGGTGTGTATTTCTTCTGGTTTAAGGTGTGTATTTCTTCTGGTTTAAAGGTGTGTATTTCTTCTGGTTTAAGGTGTGTATTTCTTCTGGTTTAAGGTGTGTATTTCTTCTGGTTTAAGGTGTGTATTTCTTCTGGTTAAAGGTGTGTATTTCTTCTGGTTTAAGGTGTGTATTTCTTCTGGTTTAAGGTGTGTATTTCTTCTGGTTTAAGGTGTGAATTTCTTCTGCTTTTGTGTTGGTAGAACATGCTACCATTAGTGCATGTATAGGTTCTGAGAAGGTGTGTGTTATTCAGGCCTGTGTGTAATGTGTAAACAACAAACATGTAATTTCCTCTACATTATTATTATTATTAATTGTTTTAATTTGACGTTTCAGACAACGCTGTAAATCCTCCTGCTACGGCTGCTCGGACGTCAGGACGACCAACCCTGAAGAGAAGACCCGAGAAGGAGGCGAGTGTCTCGAAGCTGGAACACCAGACATGCTGAGGCTGTGACAGCGCCTGCTGAGGGGGGGGGGGGGCTCCAACCAAGGTATCATGTTGGCTCCGAGGGGTTTTATGAGGACATTTAGTGGTGTAGCTCATAGTCTTCCATCCATTGGTGTCATTGTCTTCCACTTATTTGGTTTTCAGAATAAGACATTTGTGCCTGACATGGTTAAAGTTGGACGCTGGAGTAGTTTTTATTCTCAGCTGCTACGCCACAGACGGCCACCAGGGGGTGCTGCAAACTCCCCAAAACAGTACTGTTTACTTTTTTCACCCTGTAAACAAGAGAGTCTCGAACCGGGGGTGCGTGTCCCCCATGGGGGTACTCTACAGGGGGTTCGTCTGACGTACGATTTCAGTTACAAAGCTCTAGTGACTTCCGCTGGCTCTTTTTCCCCAAGTTTGTTGCTTTTTTAAGTTTTTGTGCTTGCTTTATGATGGGTTTGTGTCCCCAGTTGTTACCTATTCTTGCCTATTCTTTTACATATTCTTGTTTTTTATTTTTTTGTCACTTTTTTTTCCAGAAGATTATCGTTTTTCATTTTTATTTTTTGGCATTTTTGTCGCTCTAGTGTTGCCTTCCTTCCTTCTTCTGTGTTTTTTTTTTTTTTTTTTTTTTTTTAAGTTTTTATTACTGTTTTAAGCCAATTCTTGCCTTTCTTCCTTCTTTTCTACCTTCTCTTTCAACTGTTTTGTCGTTTTTTTTTTTTTCTTTCTGTTTAGTAAATCTATCGCTGACCTCTGTCGTTCCTCTTTCTATCAACTAGTTTTTTTTTTTCTACCAACAATTATTCGGACTGGTTGCGGAGTACATGGCTTAACATAAGCTGTTCAAACGGGGAACATGATTGAAAAAAGGTTGAGAACCTCTGCTCTAAGGCAGAGATCTTCAACAGGGGGTCAGGGACCCTTAGGGGGTCCTCAGAGTCATTGTAAGGGGGGCCACGGTCTAACCTATTACATACATATTTAAAATCAGTCATTTCAGGTCACTGTAGATCTAGTTATCTGCCTTTTTCAGTAATTTAAGCATTATCCGACAATGCCGGTAGAGAGGAAGTTGGCAGGGGTTGCCATGGTTACCTGTCTCCAAACGGCAAATAGGCTCCCAGGAAGTGGCGACGGCGCTCCCCTACATGTTGAGTGTATATTGTCGGTACACGACCCGTTCTGCCCATGTGCAGATGATAATCAGGATGTACGAGGATTTACGACACTGCACCATCTGTTCCACAGTAGCGGTCTGCTGTTAGCCTCCACCGGAAAGCTAACGACGCTAGTTTAGCTAACAGCTAATTGGGCTAACCGCTAGCTGGCAGCTTGATTCAGCCTTAAATAACGTCACTCAAACTAAACCGTAGGAAAAGCAGCTACAGCTAAATTAAGACTTTACTGTAATAATCAGCTCAATTCAGCTCACGAGTACATTGATGAACTGAAAATGAAGGTGCGCAGCCTGGAGGAGGATAAGAACCAATCCCAGGTTGAAACGGAGAACTGTCCCATGGTCCCTAAGAAGAAGGTTTGAGTCGGCCGTCTGGAGGAGCTTCTAGACAACCGGTCGATGGATTTCAAACTAGAAATTTGCAACCTCAAGAAAAGACTCCAGCTTCAGCAAGACAAGTACAATGAGATGGTCGCAAAGTATGAGGCAGAGAAAAATAAAGTCTCAGACCAAAACATTCAGGTGGCAAAGGGGGAAGGCCTGCTGTCTAAGTTCCTGGGGAAGGTGAACCAGGCGGAGCAACAAATCCTCCAGAGGGACACTGAAATCCTGGATCTCAGCTGGAGGAACGACGGTCTCGCTCAGACGCTCACGGAGAAATTATTCGAGCTGAACGGCAAAGCAGGTTCAGGAAAAAACCTGGTCGGCAAAATACACCGCTCTGGAGGACGGGTTCACAAAAGACCTGGATGAGAAAGAAGAGAGCTGGGAGATTAAGGACAAACGGATGGAGGAGGAGAAGAAGGACCTGGAAGAAAAGTTCACAAAAGACCTGGCCGAGAAAGAAGAGAGCTGGGAGACCAGATTTAACACTTTGCAGACAATGTGCAACTCTCTACAAGAGAAGCTCAAGACGGAGCAGGTGGAGAACAAAGACTGGCAGAAGAAAGCCAAACAGATGGAGGAGGAGGAACTGGAAGAAAAGTTCACAAAAGACCTGGCCAAGAAACAATGGAGCTGGGAGATTAAGGAGAAACAGATGGAGGAGGAGGAGAAGAAGGAACTGGAGGAAAAGTTCACAAAAGACCTGGCTGAGAAACAACGGAGCTGGGAGATTAAAGACAAACAGATGGAGGAGGAGGAGGAGAAGGAACTGTAAGACCTCAGTCTGAAAATAGAAGAGAAGAGGTTTCTTCTTTTGCAAGAGGGCCGGCGACAGACAGGTAGAGTTGGAGAAAATGAAAAGCAAAAGGATCCAGAAGGAGATGAAAAAGACACAGAAGGTGGAGAAAGCTGAGAAGAAAAAAGAAGCAAAGGCGGATAAACACGGGAAGGAGAAGGTGGAGGAGGAAGTGTAACGAAGCCGCACGCTGCACGTGATGTGTAGAATAAGAAGCTGTATCATTACTTTAATCCTCTCCCTGCCTCCTCCACCCTCCCTCCAAACCATCTACCTCACCCCTCCTTCTATCCACCCTTCCTCCCTCCACCTCCCCTTCACCTCCCTCCAAAGATTTGCACTTCAGACTCATTAGAAACTATAGCTTTCTATCATTATTTTTGGAAATCTCGTTTTCCTGTGTGCTCAGGTTTGTCTCCCACAAAGAAATCACTTTCATCTAATTGGACGCTCTAATTTACCCCAAAATATATCAATATTCATGTAAACAATCAATCAATGAGTGCAATAATATTCATGTACGTGTTTTCCCTGCTTAGTCAGGTTTTCGCTCACCATCTAAAGAGAAGTAAAACAAATTAAATTTCTGTGTATGAGTGTCTGAATTAATATGAATACAACTGTATGAAATGTGGTGACTAAAAAGTAGAAGTGTGGTATCTGTTTAAAGCTGTAATCTGGAGGATTTTATTTAAATAAATGCTCGTTAAGTCCACGTGTCGCTGGAGGAGGAAACACACTGATGATGGACCGGTGGTTAGTTGGTGATGATGATGATAAGTGATTTCCGGTACACACAAAACATGGAGCTGTGCACACAGTTGGTTGTTTGCATGTGAAAATGCAAATGGGGGTCAGGAAGTGATCGCTTTACGTAGCACCATTGGCTCTAAAGTTGAAGTTCGCTTTTTGAGATTCCTCAAATCTCTTATTAACAAACCTGAACTTCTGACGTGTTGTACTAATTGTTTCGGTGCTTGAAATGACTTCACCAAAGTCTTTTAGGTTATGTATGATTTAAAATAGTGACTTAATGTCAAATGAAATTTTGTAATATTGCTTTTTGAGTAGGAGTTTTGTCAAACATTGTTTGGAATTGCTGGTCCGTCTTTCGTCCTCAGAGGGTCAACGTGACCTTTTTAGAGAAAGTAAAGACTTGAGTAAATGTTCTTAGTGTCTTTCCACCAATGGCAGCTGCTCAGCCATTGGTGGAAAGATGCCGTGAATGTTTTGCTTTACATGCCCTGCAAAGAGATGACGAAACAGCCTAGATTAAAGATGGCTCCATGGTAGTAGTAGTAGTAGTACAGGCTGTAGTAGTTGGAAAACAGACTGCAAGTTAGCGGTCTAAGTATAGCCGGACACTGGATGTGATTGGTGGCATTTATTGGGAATCAACCGGGTTCGGTTAGGGATTATTAGTAGTTAATGAAACTGTTATCTGGAACCAATTGAGTAAACCAGTGTTTTCCCTCGGTTTGTGGAAGAATAGGTGCGCTTATTAGGCGGATAGGTTTAGGAGTCTTTCCTCCAAACCATTCAGATGTTTTTTTAATACTAAGAATATGCAGTTTGACATCATTCATGTCCATTATTATCACAATATCTGTGTTTAAAAAAAAAAAAAAAGAAAAAAAGAAAAGCTAGCGCAGATAATAAGTGAAAAACTCTCCAACAACTTAAAGACAACAGATGATGAAGAAGTCCAATTACAATCATTAGATCTGAGAAAAGTCAGTTTGGTGCTTTTTTTTTTCGTTGTTTTTGGCGTTCATCTCACCTGATAGTTGGGGGAAAAATGCAATAAGAGCAAAGCTGCTGCTTTGAATGTCAAGTTATCAAGAACTTTTGAAACTATTTAGGAAAAGCTGCAGGTCGTAGAAAGGTCTAACGGTGGCTGACTTTTGAAAGATTGCTTTTCCATTGATTGCAAGACAACGGTGTGGGGGGTGGTACGTGATCATGGAAGGCTTGTTTTTGTCACTTAGAATTCCTCGGGGCGATTAAAAACTACACCCTACAGCTTTAAGATGCGTTTGTTCCTTGTTAGTGTCCCCGGGCTCTTCTCTAGGAGCCAGACATCCCTTTAGAGTACCAAACCATATTGGGAAAAACCTCATTGAAATCCAACCGCCAACCGTCCCAGCGGGTGGCGACTCACACATCTCGCCCATGCTCCAAACACCACCAGATGGTGGATGCATCCACGCAAACTTCTACTGCTTCCACACCCGTTTTCTGAATCTAACTCCATGTAAACACAGACATATTGTTGGTAATGCTGCACATAGTGAGGAAAGGCCACACGCTTATCAGACCTGCCATTCACAGCATTCCCTTCTCCCTGCGCCCTCTGCTCCACATTCCCAGCACGACTCCATCATCTCCGCTGTCTGCGCCTCACTCAGACATGTCACCACCTCCCCCCCCCCCTCAGCCGTCCCTCCTAAAGTCGGACCTGCTCAAGGATTATTACCTCTGACGCCTCCTACTGGTCCGAGGTGACCACTGGTGATTGATTGCATGCTTTTCTTAATGTAGACTTTAGGTTTTTAGGGTTTTTCATACAGATCTCTGAAATTCAGCTTTGTATTGACCTAATCCCAATGCTTGTTTAACCCTTGTGTTGTCTTCCATTTTCTAAATGATGTCAGAAATACGGGGTTTTCTTGAACTACCTAATTTTGATTACCCAAAAAATAACATGGACGATTGCATGCAACGCACATCGCAAGTACAACAAAGAATGGATCTCTTCCTTCCTTCAATTTTGGGTGTTTTAGTCATATTTGTTGCTTTAACGTTGACCCTTTTGTGATAATATTAGTCTAAACAATTCATAATTTGTTTTTGTTGTTTTTATTCAAGAATTATGGATGATATCTGAAGGATAGGAAATTATGCCTCTATGCTGGATTATCAAGGTGCCCCCCCCCCCCCAATACAGCACGTGATGACTGTGCAATGTCCAGAAGTAGGCTACCATGAACAGGTCAGGATCATAGAGACACAGCAATTCCTGTTTTTCACCTTTTTATGAGGCAAAAAACTGGTTAAATTCCGGTCCTTTTATATTAATCTAAAGAATTAATAATTTTTGCTTTTTTTTTTTTTAAATTCAAGAATTATGGATAATTTTCTATAAATGAGGTGTATTGATCATGAATTCCCCAAATGTGTCTAAAAGTAGTGGTAATAGTTGGTGTCAGTGGTGTTTATACATGGTAGTGAAAAGAAGAGTTAAACTTAAAAAAGAGAGAAATGTCAAACTATTTTTGATTGTCAAATGGAAGACAACACAAAAACTAACTTCCCGTGTCCATTATACACTATTTGACAGCGCCAAGCAAACGGGGGGGGACAACAACTGGATCTCCTTCATCTAAAATGCTTGATCAGGGGCGGAGCGAGATGTTGTGAACATTCAGGGATTAGCCCAAACTTGGGGGGGAGGGCATGCTCGCTGGGGGAGATTTATTTTCAGCAGCTCTTTGCACTATTTTTTTTAAGGAAAGTTGATGAAAAATGTAATGAGCCTGTCTTTAAAGAGGAGACTCATGAGTAAACTTAGAACCCATTTTCATTTAGATATCTGGAGATATCTGGACCATGGTGGCCATGTTTTTCCCTTTTCCAAAGTTTAGCCTAACTTTGGAGCGTGATTTAGTTTCATATGACACCAACATCTAGCTCGAGCTTTGAAACGAAGCCCGCTAAAGCCTAAAAACAACCAATAAAACAGTAAATCTGGCCTTAAAGATTCAGAGCTTTTGAGAAAACCACTGGGGCTGGAGCCTTAGATGGCTGAGGCAACTTGTTGACCGGCATCTGGCAGTGCCTGTAGCCGGCTCACCGTCTCCTAAACACCTGAACCTGAACCCCGGAGCTCTGTAGCCGGCTCACCGTCTCCTAAACACCTGAACCTGAACCCCGGAGCTCTGTAGCCGGCTCGCCATCTCCTAAACACCTGAACCTGAACCCCGGAGCTCTGTAGCCGGCTCGCCGTCTCCTAAACACCTGAACCTAAACCCCGGAGCTCTGTAGCCGGCTCGCCGTCTCCTAAATACCTGAACCTGAACCCCGGAGCTCTGTAGCCGGCTCGCCGTCTCCTAAACACCTGAACCTGAACCCCGGAGCTCTGTAGCCGCTACAGTCAACCAGCAACCACCGCTCTGTGTCCACGATCCAGGGCTTTACTTAGTTTAAAATACTTTTATTTAAGGTATGGAATGGTCTATTGTTGAAGTAGCATTGATCCATTTGAGGGGGGGAACATCTAGCAGAGACAGAGAGATATATAGACCAGAAAGGGGGAATCCCCCCCCCCCCCCACCCCAGCAAATTGCACCCTGCCCACGAGTCCCAAGTCTCCCAGCTGATCCTGCCTTGGACTGACCAAAGCTGGAGAAAGAGTTATCAGCTGATGGGATCTTACCGAGCTACTGAGCATGTGCAGCTCCCAACAAAGATAGGATAGAAGTGAGATGTCTCACTCTGGAGCTAAAACTAGAGAGATGTCTCACTCTGGAGATAAAACTAGAGAGATGTCTCACTCTGGAGATAAAACTAGAGAGATGTCTCACTCTGGAGATAAAACTAGAGAGATGTCTCACTCTGGAGATAAAAGAGACCTAAACACACAGGGTGAAAACAGGCTCTGCAGCAATGTGCAGTACAACAAAAGTATGGTGTTTTTTGAAAACGAAACCATGGAAACCTATTCTGGTACAACCTCAAAATACACTTATGAACCTGAAAATAAGCATAATAGGGGTGCTTTAAGATATTGCACAGGATACGTAACATCTCTGACCTGATGGTGGCGCTCAGGGGATTACCAAAGTCAGTGAGCTTCATCCTCTGAGGAACATGAACGTCTGCCCAAAACGTTCATGGCAATCCAGCCAATAGTTGCTCAGATATTTCAATCTGAACCAAAGTGACTAAAAGAGGACGACAGACGGCCATTTTCATCCTTAGAGCAACATGATTTGCCAACCAAATACTTTAACAAAAGTCTTTTTTTGGTCTTTGAATACTACTATCACCCCCCCCCCCCCCCAGAGGAATCTGATGCAATGACGTAAGAACGCTTTTTATGAGCGAGTCATGTTCACGTAACGTTATCCACATGGAAAATCTGCCTTCCCGCTCAACTGAAATGATGCCCACATATTTTTTTTATTTTTTTTTAGCGCAACTGTTAATATGAGAGGGCCTTTTGCCGCCAGAGAAAGGTCTGGAAGCTTCTTCGAGGGCCCAGAGAAGATGAAACGGCAGCCCAGCCTGCAGGGCGATCAGCGGGATATTAATAGACAGCAGAAATGCAAGCATGCGAAGCACTTTGTTTTGATAGTTAAAAGCAATATCAAAGATTCAACGGTGGTTTTTACTCTTTTGAATCTGTTTCTGCAGATTCATCACAGCTTTGATAGTTGGCGGAAAAATGCAAGACAGGCTTTAGTTCTTTTGCTTTCAGCGGCTGTTCAAGTTCTGTAAAGTTATGTAGTAGAATCATTTGGAAAAAGCTGTAGATCAGAGAGGGAAAAGTCATCAGCTGCTGACCAATCATGGTCCAATGCTGCTGACCAATCTGCTGATCAATATGCTTCTACGTTCGGATGATAGCAAAACTTCCGTATTCAGGTAGTCCTCTGTATAAAAATCTGGCACTCATGGTTGTCTTTGTTATTCTGCTCTTCCATAAAAGTAATGTAAGTACATGAGCTTTAAACCAGGAGTGTCAAACCGGCCCGGTATGACAGGGTCACACTGGGCCCACTGGATGACTTTGCAAAGTGTGAAAATTGCAATTACTTCCAATTCCATTATATTCATAGTATCAATTCATAACCAGAGTGATCTCAAGACACTTTACAGATAGAGTAGACCACACTCTATAATTTACAAAGCTCCAACAATTCTATTAATTCTAGCAGAGCGCAGTAAGATGTAAAGGTGTTGCAGAGCGTAGTAGGATGTAACGGGGCCCAGCAGAGCGTAGTAGGATGTAACAGGGCCCAGCAGAGCGTAGTAGGATGTAACGGGGCCCAGCAGAGCGCAGTAGGATGTAACGGGGCCCAGCAGAGCGTAGTAGGATGTAACAGGGCCCAGCAGAGCGTAGTAGGATGTAACGGGGCCCAGCAGAGCGCAGTAGGATGTAACGGGGCCCAGCAGAGCGTAGTAGGATGTAACGGGGCCCAGCAGAGCGCAGTAGGATGTAACGGGGCCCAGCAGAGCGCAGTAGGATGTAATGGGGCCCAGCAGAGCGCAGTAGGATGTAAAGGTGTTGCAGAGCGTATTAGGATGTAACGTGGCCAAAGCAGAGCGCAGTATGATGTAACGGGGCCCAGCAGAGCGTAGTAGGATGTAACGGGGCCCAGCAGAGCGCAGTAGGATTGTAACGGGGCCAGCAGCAGCCGCAGTAGGATGTAACTGGGCCCAGCAGAGCGCAGTAGGATGTAACGGGGCCCCGCAGAGCGCAGTAGGATGTAACGGGCCCGCAGAGCGCAGTAGGATGTAAGGGGCCCAGCAGAGCCGCAGTGGATGTAACGGGCAGCAGAGCGCAGTAGGATGTCACGGGGCCCAGCAGCGCAGTCGGATGTAACGGGCCCAGCAGAGCGCAGTAGGAT
>NW_022603567.1:0-35600 GCF_008692095.1 Etheostoma spectabile
AACTCCCAGAAACTGCAGATCCGCTGCTACTCTCAGTTCTTTTAAATCAAGGCTGAAGACCTTTCTTTTTGATGCTGCCTTCTTTAAATGAATGCTCATTTCTTTAACGAACAGACACGGGTGGTGACACACTGTTGGAAAAGTGCACGAAAATCTGCTGCCAGGGGCCAGATAAAAGCTAAAAGTAAAAATATCATTGATATTTTCCTTCTGTCAGGGACAGAACTGAGTGACATATTTCCCCAAGCGGGGAACAGTAGATGTTGTTTGAAACAATTAAATTTCTTATGCTGCACTGTAACTTTATTCTTGTGTTTTATGTGTCTATTTTGGTTTAAACTGTCTATTCATGCGTTTTATATGCTTATGATTTTTAACTGTTTGTACTTGTGTTTTATCTGTTTACTGATTTGTGTAAGCACTTTGAATTGCCCTGTTGCTGAAATGTGCTCTACAGATAAAGCTGCCTTGCCTTGCCTTGTACACTTACTTCTCTATCTTTCATAAGAAAAATCACACTTTTAGTTGATTACATTAAATTGCTACTTGGTATCCATACATTCATTACTTCTTCTACACATCAGTTCCATAATCATCTGAATAATAATAATAGTTTCTATGGTAATATAAAGGTTTCATTCTTTTGTTATTTAGCTGCTAAATAGACCATTGTTTGCACATCTGTCCCTGGAGACATGGGGGTCAGCCGTTGGGATCTCAGGTTATTTGACAGACTGGAGATGGATGTCGATATCTGTTGGTAGTTTCATGCCACCTCTCTCTGGTGATGCAGATTGTACGGTGGCCCAGACGGGTCAAGAGAATGCCAAAAGCCACAACACAATATAAGGAAATGAGAAACAGAGAAGTGAGCGTGCACATCTGTGTCGACCCGGCTGGACCACTGGAGGTCTTAGTTTCTAGACTGTTGTTCCTCACCACTTAATAATCAACCTGTTGTTGTGCTTCTTCTTCTTCTCATTATTATTATTCTTCTTCTTCCTGCACTGTCCAGCAGTTTGGACTCTGTGGAGGTCTGCCAGTGTCTGGGCCACTCTAGGTTTTAGTTTGCTGTCTTGATTTTCTAGACTGTTGTTCCTCCATCTTTAATAATGAACCTTAAAGCTCTTATTGTGAAAGTGCTTCCTGCCAGGTGGGGCTGTGACTCATCCGGAAATAACTCACCTGAGTTGTTGACAGTCCAGTGAGGCTGAGACGCAGTTCTTTCTCTCGCAGTGGAGCTCCAGATGAAGGGTTAGGAGGTAAGATCCACTCTCATTTTAATGAGGGGGGGTTAGGAGTAAGATACACTCTCATTTTAATGGGGGGGGGTGTACCCATAACTGTGTGACGCAGTTATTTCTCCTCCTTGAACTCGTCTGTTCGGAACAACACGAGTTTCAGAGAGAGGTTCACAAACAGCTTCATTAGAATGGGGAGGTGTTGTGGTGTGTTTGTGTGTGTGTGTTTGGTGTGTTGTGTGTGTGTGTGTGTGGTGTGTGTTGTGTGTGTGTGGGTGTGTGTGTGTTGAAAGTCCTTGTGTTGCATTCGGCTGAGTTAGAAGATGGGGCTGCTCAGAGATCAAACCGTCGTCTCCCCCAGCGTGAAGTCAGACCCAACAGGACTCTACTGTTTCCTCTGGAGCCTTTCAGAATAAAAATGCCTCTGTTATGTTGTAGTGCTGTGTTTAAGGAGGAGGCCCAGGACAGGAAGCTGAGACTGAGTCTTAATGGAGTCTTGTCTCCATTAGAGGACAGAAAGATTAAGTGGATATGACACATGCCTTTGGTGTGGGAGATCAGGGTTTGATTCCCACTGCCATACAGCCCAATGTGTCCCTGAGCAGGACCTTACCCTAGTGTCTCCAGAGCGTGGGACCTCTGCCATGTCTCTCAGTTGTAAGTGTCTCTGGATGAAAGCGTCCGCTGAAGGACATGTAATGTAATGTAATAATGAAGGACAGAAATCATCCAGCCACCAGCTTCACTCTTTATTATCTGCTGGATAGCTTCTAGTTTCTGGAGATCTTCCTCTCTTTCTAACAGGACCCATCAGAGACCAGACCCTGCTGAACCTGGGCCCAGCTGGGTGTCCATGAAGAGCCCCCGGTCACGGGGACACCACCACTTTAAAAACAAGGAGACCTGGAATGGACAGGCCAATTAAAATGGAGGAGGAGAGAAGGAAGAGGCAAAGACAGAAGGACGGGAGGAACAGATCGAAAGCCGAAGACAGAGGTGAGTTCTCCAACAACTAGGAGTCATGTTGTCTCATGGGGGGGGGGTCTTCTTGTAGAGGGTCTCTGTGTTTCCAGACCACTGTAGCCTGTCATCCAGTGCACTCTCCACACTCCAGCCGTCCTTCCTGAGACTTCCTGAGAGCTTAGCCCCGCCCACGATGACTGTGATTGGTCTAAAGAGATGCTGATAAATAGGGATGGGCATTCGATTAATTTTCTTAGTCGATCGTCGGAATTAATGATTGACTAGTGATTAATCAAGACTACTTTTATATTAAAAATCATCATTTATTTAACTTTTTGTAAATTAAAAATGAAATGAAAATACATGAATACAGCGTGTTTTTCATCAATAAGATCTTCATTATAAGCCCTGGCTGGGTCGTAAATGTCTAAATGCAGTGAAATTAGTTCTTTTCTTCAAGACTCACACAACGCAGCCTGCATTAGTTTAAAAAATAAGAAATTAACGTGATCGACAAAATTCTTAATGATCATTATCAATGGTTGGTTAATCATGCCCATCCCTACTGATGAACCAGAGCTCCTTGTTGTCCCATCCAGGAATGCTGTGAGGACTAGCCAGACCTTCCTCTGCACGCTGTGGAGGAGGAAGGTCTGGCTCTAAGAGACTACTGAACATTACCTCAATACATGTGTTTTTCCATCAGGACCCATCAGAGACCAGACCATCCTGATCCTGATCCTGATCCTGAACCCAGCTGTGTGTCGATTGAGAGCGATCGGTCAAAAGATGAACGCTTTGACTTTAAAGGAGATCAACCCTCTGCTGGAACGAGGTCAGCTGTTATAATATTATAATATTGCTGAGTCATGCTTTAACTTTTATGTCCCAGAGAAGTTTTTGGAGTTTATTCTCAGCATCTTTCTTCTTCACATATATTTATATTCTCCATCTGAAAGCTGTCCAGTTAAACCATCTTCATCTCTTGCCTTTAGGCAAATACTGGATCTGGTCTGGTCCTGTATAGTCCTGGTGTTTCAGCTTTGAACCCAGTTTTTTGTATAGTTCATTGAACTTCTTTGTGTTAGTCTTGTTTTAGTTGCTGCTTGTATCTGCAGCAGTTTTTGTGTCTGAATACTAAAAAGTGAATTTCCATCCCTGTTGGTCTTACTCTCTGTGTAACAGGATCCATCAGAGACCAGACTCTGCTGAACCTGGACCCAGCTGTGTGTCCTTCAAGAGTGACTGGTCACATCAAGGCCTCATTGACTTTAAAGGTCAACAACCCTCTGCTGGAAAGAGGTCAGCTGTTAAATATTATAATATCATAATATTGCTGAGTCATGTTTCAACCAAAATCTGAGTTTATTTTCAGCATCTCTCTGTCATCAGCAACTCTTTCACTGTGCAATTAACTAATAATAATCTACATACTTACATACCTGGACACTCTACCTGGAAACGGTTCTTAACCGATCAATTATTCTAAAGTGTTTTTTTTTCATGGCTAAAGGTTTACTGTTATTTTTATACTGTTTTCTCTATACTGTAAATTCTATCTTTCTTCTGCGCATATATTTATATTCTCACATCTGAAAGCTGTCCAGTAAGACCGGTCTTCAACTGTAGATCTCAGTTTGATATTGGACCTGGTCTGGACCAATTCAGATATGTGTGTCTCAAAGTGCTTCTTCCAGGGTAACTTTATGTGCATCCCCTTCCTCCCAGTAACCTTAGTAAATGTCTGTGTCACCTGGGTCAGGACAAGAGTCATCTAAGCTCTTCTCCCCGCTCCTAACACTTTAAGTCACAGGACCTTTACCTTGTGTGTCTCTGCGTGGACAGACATGATGGGAGCTAATTCTTCCTGATTCCTCCACAGACTGGACCAGGAGAGCTCAGAGGGTCCCAGTGGTCAGCCTGCCCAGCAGCATCAAACCCACCTGGACTCCATCTTTCGGGTCTGTACATGTACACAAAACTACTTTTACATCTATTCTGATCCCAATCATCTCCATGCTGCCCTGTTCAGACCAGAGGGTCCTCAGTCTGTCCATCATGGATCTGATCTGCTTCCATGATTTCAGTTTGATTGTCATTCATATAATCTTCTGTTCCAGCTGCTGGAGCACGACATCATCACTTTTGTGAAGAACGAGCTGAAGAAGATCCAGAAGCTTCTGAGACCAGATTACCCAGAATGCTCAGAGAGTCAGAGGGAGGGTGAGGATGAAGAGCAGAGGAGCAGCAGAGAGGCGTTTCTGAAGATCACACTGCACTTCCTGAGGAGAATGAAGCAGGACGAGCTGGCTGACCGTCTGCAGAGCAGTAAGAGGATTTCTCTAAAGATTTAACTTGCTGGACTAATGGGACGTTTAATAATGTCTCCAGAGAAGGGTCAGAGTACGTTCCTGTTTCTTTATAAATCACCTACTGATCTTCTTTGTTCTGTATTCATTCAGGACGTCCAGCAGGAGTTTCTAAGCATAAACTCAAATCTAAGCTAAACAGGAAGTTCCAGCGTGTGTTTGAGGGGATTGCTAAAGCAGGAAACCAAACCGTTCTGGATCAGATGTTCACAGAGATCTACCTCATGAAGGGCGGGGCTGCAGGGGTCAATGATCAACATGAGGTCAGACAGATTGAAACAGCATCCAGGAAACCAGACAGACCAGAAACAATAATCAGACAAGAAGACATCTTTAAAACCCACCTGGAAGAGATGAACCAATCAGAGCCGTGATGACAACGGGATGGCTGGCATCGGGAAAACAGTCTTAACACAGAAGTTCACTCTGGACTGGGCTGAAGGCAAAGCCAACCAGACATCCAGTTCACATTCCCTTCACCTTCAGAGAGCTGAATGTGCTGAGAGAGAAAGTTCAGCTTGGTGGAACTTGTTGATTACTTCTTTAGTGAAACCAAAGAAGCAGGAATCTGCAGGTTTGAAGAGGTCCTGGTTCTTCTCATCTTTGACGGTCTGGATGAGTGTCGACCTCCTCTGGACTTCCAACACTGAGATCCTGACTGATGTTTCAGAGTCCACCTCAGTGGGTGTGCTGCTGACAAACCTCATCAGGGGGAATCTGCTTCCCTCTGCTCGCCTCTGATACCACACGACCTGCAGCAGCCATCAGATCCCCCTGATGTTGTTGACATGGTGACAGAAGTCAGAGGGTTCACTGACGCCCAGAAGGAGCAGTACTTCAGGAAGAGATGAGGAGATGAGGAGCAGGCCAGCAGAATCATCTCCCACATCAAGACATCACGAAGCCTCCACATCATGTGCCACATCCCAGTCTTCTGCTGGATCACTGCTACAGTTCTGGAGGACGAGTTGAAGACCAGAGACGGAGGAGAGCTGCCAAAGACCATGACTGAGATGTACATCCACTTCCTGGTTGTTCAGGCCAAACGGAAGAACGTCAAGTATGATGGAGGAGCTGAGACAGATTCAACCTGGAGTCCAGAGAGCAGGAAGATGATCAGGTCTCTGGGAAAACTGGCTTTTGAGCAGCTGCAGAAAGGCAACCTGATCTTCTATGAATCAGACCTGACAGAGTGTGGCATCGATATCACAGCAGCCTCAGTGGTCTCAGGAGTGTTCACACAGATCTTTAAAGAGGAGAGAGGACTGTACCAGGACAAGGTGTTCCTGCTTCGTCCATCTGAGTGTCCAGGAGTTTCTGGCTGCTCTTCATGTCCATCTGACCTTGACCACTCTGGAGTCAACCTGCTGGCAGAAGAACAAACATCATCAACAGAGTTCTACCAGAGTGCTGTGGACAAGGCCTTAACGAGTCCAAATGGACACCTGGACTGTTCCTCCGCTTCCTCCTGGGTCTTTCTCTGCAGACCAATCAGAATCTCCTACGAGGTCTGCTGACACAGACAGGAAGTAGATCAAAGACGAATCGGAAACAGTAAAGTACATCAAGAAGAAGATGGATGAGGATCTGTCTGCAGAGAGAAGCATCAATCTGTTCCAACTGTCTGAATGAACTGAATGATCGTTCTCTAGTGGAGCAGATCCAGCGTTCCTAAGATCAGGACGTCTCTCCGCACATAATCTGTCTCCTGCTCAGTGGTCGCTCTGGCTTTTCATCTTACTGTCATCAGAAGAAGATCTGGACGTGTTTGACCTGAAGAAATACTCTGCTTCAGAGGAGGCTCTTCTGAGGATGCTGCCAGTTGTCAAAGCCTCCAAGAAAGCTCTGTATGTGGGATTTATTCATCAATAAATACTCTGCTATCTTTTAATAACAGGAGTTAATAATAAATAACTTCCTGTGTCTCTCCAGGCTGAGTGGCTGTACCTGTCAGAGAGAAGCTGGGAAGCTCTGTCCTCAGTTCTCAGCGCCCAGTCCTCTAGTCGAGAGAGCTGGACCTGAGTAACAACAACCTGCAGGATTCAGGAGGGAAGCTGATCTCTGATGGACTGAAGAGTCCACACTGCACTCGGAGACTCTCAGGTCAGACCACTTACGATTGTCTTTAATTTGAGATATTTTTTAAAACTTTAAGCTTCCTTTTATTTAAACAGCCCTTCTCATGTCAGGACTAATTTCAGAGAATCTTTGAATGATTCCTAAGTATTTTGTTTTTATTTATAATCATACGCCATAAAGCATGCAATGTGAACTGTGGCTGGGATCTAGAAATTCTTTGTTTTAATATCATATGACGTTGATACCTGGTTCATTCTTGAGTAGTGATATACAACTTGTTTAGAAATATCAGAATTTAAACTCATATGATTAGATACATGTATAAATGTCAGTTTGAGAGATATGTTGTGTTGATGAAATGAATGTAATAAAGTTACAAACAAAACCAGCAGCTTAAGAATTTCATTTTTTCCATGCAAAAATTCATTTAAAAAATATGGCGTGTTGGTGAAAACTTAAACAATAAAAATAAGGTTTCCTGCCAATCTGAAGGTTGGGGGTTCAATCCCTGGCCCTACAGCCCCGAAGTGTCCTTGGGCAAGACACTGGACCCTGAGTTGCCTCCGATGCCCCATCGGAGTGTGGATGGTGAATGGTTCCTATATTATGTAAAACTATGTAAAATGAGAAGTCATTAAGACTAGAAAAGCGATTTATAAAATAAATAAATACAATCCATTTACATTTTACAAATTTGTAAAATTTATTTTGTTACATATTTTATTATTTCGGTTATGAATGTATTTGTGTAATTTATGTATTACAGTGGTGTGAAAAAGTGTTTGCCCCTTCCTCATTTCCTGTTCTTGCATGTTTGTCACACTTAAGTGTTTCGGAACATCAAACCAATTTAAACAATAGTCAAGGACAACACAGTAAACACAAATGCAATTTGTAAATGAAGGTGTTTGTTATTAAAGGTGAAAAAAAATCCAACCATCATGGCCCTGTGTGAAAAAGTGATTGCCCCCCTAAACCTAATAACTGTTGGGCCACCCTTAGCAGCAACAACTGCAACCAAGCGTTTGCAATAACGTGCAATGAGGCTTTTACAGCGTCCTGGAGGAATTTTGGCCCACTCATCTTTGCAGAATTGTCCTAATTCAGTTACATTAGAGGGTTTCAAGCATGAACGGCCTTTTTAAGGTCATACCACAACATCTCAATAGGATTCAGGTCAGACTTTGGCTAGGCCATTCAAAGTCTTCATTTTGTTTTTCTTCAGCCATTCGGTGGTGGACTTGCTGGTGTGTTTTAGGATCATTGTCCTGCTGCAGAACCCAAGTTCGTTTCAGCTTGAGTACACGAACAGATGGTTGGACATTCTCCTTCAGGGTCTCTTGGTAGACAGCAGAATTCATAGTTCCTTTTATCACGGCAAGTCTTCCAGTCCTGAAGCAGCAAAACAGCCCCAGACCATCACACTACCACTACCATATTTTACTGTTGGTATAATGTTCTTTTTATGAAATGCAGTGTTCCTTCTACCCCAGATATACTTGGACACACACCTTCCAAAGAGTTCCACTTTTGTCTCATCGGTCCACAGAATGTTGTCCCAAAAGTCTTGGGGATCATCAAGATGTGTGTGGAGAAATTGAGACGAGCTTTGATGTTCTTTTTGCTCAGCAGTGGTTTTCTCCTTGGAACTCTGCCATGCAGGCCATTTTTGCCCAGTCTTTTCCTGATGGTGGAGGCATGAACGCAGACCTTAACTGAGGCAAGTGAGGCCTGCAGTGATTTGGACGTTGTTGTGGGGTCTTTTGTGACCTCTTGGATGAGTCGTCGCTGCGCTCTTGGGGTCATTTTGGGCGGCCGGCCACTCTGGGAAGGTTTCACCCACTGTTCCATGTCTTCGCCATTTGTGGATAATGGCTCTCACTGTGGTTCGCTGGATTCCCAAAGCTTTGGAAATGGCTTTATAACCTTTCCAGACTGATAGATCTCAATTACTTTCTTTCTCAATTGTTCCTGAATTTCTTTGGGTCGCGGCATGATGTGTAGCTTTTAAGGATCTTCTGGTGGACCTTACTGTGTCAAGCAGCTCCTATTTAAGTGATGCCTTGATTGTGAACAGGTGTGGCAATAATCAGGCCTGGGTGTGGCTAGAGAAATTAAACTCAGGTGTGGACATCCACAGTTATAGTATGTTTTAACAAGGGGGGCAATCACTTTTTCACACAGGGCCATGATGGTTTGGATTTTTTTTCACCTTTAATAATAAACACCTTCATTTACAAATTGCATTTTGTGTTTACTTGTGTTGTCCTTGACTATTGTTTAAATTGGTTTGATGTTCCGAAACACTTAAGTGTGACAAACATGCAAAGGAACAGGAAATGAGGAAGGGGGCAAACACTTTTTCACACCACTGTACATATATGAAAAAACTATTTTATTTACATGACTCTATAACAAAGGATTCTGGTTAAAAACATTAGTGCATGCATATGAATAAAAAAATATTCATATAGAGCTAATAAGAACTATAAAGTTACAATTCAAAGGATTAAGTACACAAAATAAATGAAACAAATAGTCTGTTATGCCAGCTGACAACAAACAATGGATGTCCGTATGTAGCCCAGTACGAAGACCTGCCAACCCTTCTACATCCCTGGTCGTACCTGGACCAGGAGGTTGGTAGCCAGGAAGACCAGCCAACCCTTCTACATCCCTGGTTCTACCAGGACCAGGAGGTTGGTAGCCAGGAAGACCGGCCAACCCTTCTACATCCCTGGTGTACCTGGACCAGGAGGTTGGTAGCCAGGAAGACCGGCCAACCCTTCTACATCCCTGGTCGTACCTGGACCAGGAGGTTGGTAGCCAGAAAGACCAGCCAACCCTTCTACATCCCTGGTCGTACCTGGACCAGGAGGTTGGTAGTCAGGAAGACCGGCCAACCCTTCTACATCCCTGGTCGTACCTGGACCAGGAGGTTGGTAGCCAGGAAGACCGGCCAACCCTTCTACATCCCTGGTAGTACCTGGACCAGGAGGTTGGTGGCCAGGAAGACCAGCCAACCCTTCTACATCCCTGGTTCTACCAGGACCAGGAGGTTGGTAGCCAGGAAGACCGGCCAACCCTTCTACATCCCTGGTGTACCTGGACCAGGAGGTTGGTAGCCAGGAAGACCGGCCAACCCTTCTACATCCCTGGTCGTACCTGGACCAGGAGGTTGGTAGCCAGGAAGACCGGCCAACCCTTCTACATCCCTGGTCGTACCTGGACCAGGAGGTTGGTAGTCAGGAAGACCGGCCAACCCTTCTACATCCCTGGTCCTACCTGGACCAGGAGGTTGGTAGCCAGGAAGACCGGCCAACCCTTCTACATCCCTGGTCCTACCTGGACCAGGAGGTTGGTAGCCAGGAAGACCAGCCAACCCTTCTACATCCCTGGTCGTACCTGGACCAGGAGGTTGGTAGTCAGGAAGACCGGCCAACCCTTCTACATCCCTGGTCGTACCTGGACCAGGAGGTTGGTAGCCAGGAAGACCTGCCAACCCTTCTACATCCCTGGTCCTACCTGGACCAGGAGGTTGGTATCCAGGAAGACCAGCCAACCCTTCTACATCCCTGGTCGTACCTGGACCAGGAGGTTGGTAGCCAGGAAGACCGGCCAACCCTCCTACATCCCTGGTTACTGTACTCAAGTAGATTTTTCAGATATTTTTACTTTACTAAGTATTTTTTTGGTGACTGTTTACTTTTACTTCTTACATTTTAACATGAATATCGGTACTTTTACATTTTACTAGATTGCTGTCTGGAGGATGATCAGTCCAGATTGTGTGTCCTTGAGAACTGTAAGTCACATAACTTACAATCTGTTGTCAGTTCATTTTATTGGTCTATAGATCTGGCAAAGTTAGAGTTAGCTAGTGATGTTGTTGTTTGTGTTCTTCACCTGTTACCTAGGTTACACCTGGCTGTTGATTCATAACGGCGATTGTTGAACATCCTCGCTCACGTTGGTATTTTAGGTGCATTGTTTACATGCTACAGTTACACTGCATTAACATGTAATTGTAATGTAATTAATAATGGGTTTATTGTTATTATATACCAACATATATGATTCCTATGCATGTGTATGGTAGCCTTTACTGTACAATATAATGTTATTTATTTCTTTGCAGAACTACACACACACACACACACACACACACACACACACACACACACACCACACACACACCACAGCACACGCCCGTGTTTGTCCTGATGCTGGATTGTAAAAAGAGAAAAGAGAAAAGTTTTCTCCTTCTGTGTTTTAACAGATGCACCTGGGCAAAGTTGGAAACCAGAATCAGCTTTAAATCCAGTCCTCATCTAGTCCTCACTAAGTTTACAATAATTTCCCTGGAGTTAGTTATTCATTTTGTGTCATCAATACCAAATGTAATCTGATTAGATGGAAATATACACAGACTTCTCACAGAATCACAGTTGAATTCACATCCTACTACTCAGTCAGAATCTTATTAACCTGGAGTCACAGTCACAATAAACAGGCTATATGTTTTATATGTTTTATATGTTTTATATATGTTTATGTATATTTTAGGCCTATTGGTAGACGCATTTAAAATGTAGCCAATGGCGTATAAAGAATAAAGAGCAAAGAATAAAGAACAAAGAATAAAGAATAAAGAATAAAGAGCCTTTTTTCATGTTTACTGTAGTTTCTCAGCGTGCCCTCTGGTAACAGGTGTCTGGTCCAGGTAGATTTGTCATTCATCAGCTACTTTTACTTTTATACTTAAAGTAAATTTCCAAGCCTGTACTTTGTTACTTTTGCTTGAGTAAAGAAGTTAAATCAGCATTTCCACTTGAGTACGGGAAGTGAGTACTTTTGCAATCTCTGGTTGAAAGCAACACGAAGCCGGACTCCACTTCCCTTTCTTGGCCCAGAAGTGTTGCAGTAGTCAAGTTAATAGTCGATGTGCAGACTCAGCGCTGTGTGATACCCCTTATTGATCCTATGTTGATACCCCTTATTGATCCTGTGTAGATACCCCTTATTGATACTATGTTGATACCCCTTATTGATCCTATGTGGATACCCCTTATTGATCCTATGTTGATACCCCTTATTGATCCTATGTGGATATCCCTTATTGATCCTATGTGGATACCCCTTATTGATCCTATGTAGATACCCCTTATTGATCCTATGTTGATACCCCTTATTGATCCTATGTTGATACCCCTTATTGATCCTATGTGGATACCCCTTATTGATCCTATGTTGATACCCCTTATTGATCCTATGTGGATACCCCTTATTGATCCTATGTGGATACCCCTTATTGATCCTATGTGGATACCCCTTATTGATCCTATGTTGATACCCCTTATTGATCCTATGTGGATACCCCTTATTGATCCTATGTGGATACCCCTTATTGATCCTATGTTGATACCCCTTATTGATCCTATGTGGATATCCCTTATTGATCCTATGTGGATACCCCTTATTGATCCTATGTGGATACCCCTTATTGATCCTATGTGGATACCCCTTATTGATCCTATGTTGATACCCCTTATTGATCCTATGTGGATACCCCTTATTGATCCTATGTGGATACCCCTTATTGATCCTATGTTGATACCCCTTATTGATCCTATGTTGATACCCTTTATTGATCCTATGTGGATACCCCTTATTGATCCTATGTTGATACCCCTTATTGATCCTATGTTGATACCCCTTATTGATCCTATGTGGATACCCCTTATTGATCCTATGTTGATACCCCTTATTGATCCTATGTTGATACCCCTTATTGATCCTATGTGGATATCCCTTATTGATCCTATGTTGATACCCCTTATTGATCCTATGTGGATACCCCTTATTGATCCTATGTTGATACCCCTTATTGATCCTATGTTGATACCCCTTATTGATCCTATGTGGATATCCCTTATTGATCCTATGTTGATACCCCTTATTGATCCTATGTGGATACCCCTTATTGATCCTATGTTGATACCCCTTATTGATCCTATGTTGATACCCTTTATTGATCCTATGTGGATACCCCTTATTGATCCTATGTGGATATCCCTTATTGATCCTATGTTGATACCCCTTATTGATCCTATGTGGATACCCCTTATTGATCCTATGTGGATACCCCTTATTGATCCTATGTTGATACCCCTTATTGATCCTATGTAGTGTTGAATATTCATCCTAACACCTTCAGCCAGTAAATCAATGACACGGATCCATCACCACAAGTTTAATATTTTTTTTAATATTTATTTTTGCATTTTACTGTAAGTAGCTGCTACTGTGTCTCAGTTCCTCCCCGGTCTTTTGTGGTTATCTCTGTCTCGTGTTTTCCCAGTAAGTGTCGGTTCTGCTTCCTGTTTTGTTTTGATGGTTTCCTATTTTGTCTTGTTTTGCTTTGGGCCTATCTGAGTGTCCTGCCCCGCCCTAATGTGATTCACCCGACGTCTCACCTGTTCCCCGTTACCTCGTTACTTCTTGTATTTAACCTCTGTGTTCCCTTTGTCTCTGGTCAGATTCGTTGTCCTGTTGGAGTGTTCCTGTCAGCGTGCCTTCTCTTTCCTGCGGTGTGTTTTTCCCTTGGAGCTTTTTTCAGGTTTGTTGTCCTGTCTCTTTTCTCCCGTTCATGTTTTTGTTTTCCTCGTGGCCTTTTTGGGGCTGACTCCTTGGCCTGCCGCTTCGACCTTTTGCATGAGGCGTGGCACCAGATGTTGGTGCATTGGGAGGAGGTGGACAGGGAGAACGGTCCTCTTTCGGAGCCAGAGCAGACCAGTCCCCAGGACCCGGCGCGGACCAGCCCTCACCGGGAGTTGGCTCGGACCATCTCCCCTGAGCCAGCATGCGGTTCTCCCTCTTCCCAGCTCTTGGTCTCTCTCATGTGTCCCGGCTCGTGTGCTCCTCCGCGGGCTTACTCTTGGGCTCCCTTGTGTGCCCTTTTGGTGAGCTCTCTCGTGCGCCCCTGCTCGGGCTCCCTCGTGCAGCTTTTGGTGGGCTCTCTCGTGCATCCTCTCACGTCTCCTGGTTCCCTTTCTTGCGTCCCTCTCTTGTTTCTTGTCCCCAATGTCTTTCTTGCTTCCCTTGTGTCCTCCCTCGTGCCCTTTCTCGTTCCTTTCCCTGCGCCCTTGTTACCTTTCCTTGTGCCTTGCCCTTGTGTCTTCCCTCGTGCTGTCTCTTCGTGCCCTTTCCTCCCTTGCTCTATCGTCTCCCCTCTGTCCTTTCTCGTCCACTGTCTTGTCTCCTCTCTTGTGCCCTCTTTTTGTGCCCTGTTCTTGTGTCTTTTCTCGTGCCCTTCCCTCATATCGTTTCGTCTCTCGTCTCCTCTCCTCTCTACTCCCTCTCTCGTCTCCCTTTTTTCATGTTGCTTCAGTCCAGTTTCTTTCCTCCCGTTCATGTTTTTGTTTTCCTCTTGTCCTTTTTGATCTTTTGCCCGCTGCCTTTTGTGTCCCTGTGTTTTTTTTGGAACCCAGCCTGTTTTCATTAAACCCCTGCTTGCCCTCGCCTGCCTGCCTGCCTGCTGTTCTCGTCTCTGCATTTTGGGTCCTATCCTCAGCTAACCGTCACAATTTCCCCACTGTGGGATGAATAAAGTATTATCTAATCTCATTAACTTAACAAAAAAAGCATCTCAGGGCCTAGTTTCCACATTGGGGGGGTCTAAGTATTTTTTGTAGAAATTTGAGCGTCAAACACTTTATTTCCATCATTGTTTTGCATCACTTTCAGGAGCAAATGTCTAAAATGTGATTCTGCTGCATATTAAAACCAACAATGTTAAAGTGCAAATATACACAAATCTATTTATGTTTCTCTTCCTGTAAACGTTCTTTTACCCCGATGTAGCAAAGAGGAAACACACACACACACAACGCAATGATCAAATAAGGTAGTGTCTCCAACCTGTGCTAATGCTGATCCTCTCTGGGCGGTTCCTCTTGGTTCCTGTTTCTAGATTCCTTTTACTCTCCAGAGTCCGTGTCTCAGTTCTTTCTCTCGGAGTGGATCTCCAGCTGAAGGTCTCTGAACTCGTCTGTCTGGAACGTTCTACTCGTCAACTCAAGCTGTTCTTTAGTTTCAGAGCACAAAGCTGCAGAGAAACAACACGAGTTTCAGAGAGAGGGTCACCTCATTTCTAAAGGAGGTAAGAAACAGCTTCATTATAATGGGGGGAGGGGGGAGTGTGTGAGTGAGCGTAAACATACTTGTGTTTGTGTGTCTGTGTGTGTAACCATAATTGTGTCAGTCTCCACTGTCTCAAACGCCTCTTGATGAAACAGATCGGCCTCCAGTAGAATCAACACAGCTGTCATGCAGCGGTCATGTTGTCACTCAAACTGCAGATGTCTTTCTGGAGCCTCAGCAGTGAGACGCAAAGACGTCCCAAACATGTGAGAGGACAGAAAGACTTTAACCCTCCTGTTGTCCTCGGGTCACATTTGACCCTTTTACCAACGTCTATATCAGAAATATGGAATTCTTTTTAACCAAATACCACAAAAAGGATGGAGTCCATGCAACGCTCACAGCAAATACAGTTAATCACTTTCATTGGATTTCTGCTGTAAATTATAATTATTTCAAATCAGCTTCTACTCAACACACGCTCCTCTGATTTTCACTATTAGTCAAAATAATTCATAATTTCTGCTTTGTTAACTCAAATATCAGGTATATTTCTATATAAATGAGGACTATTGGCCATGTCTCCAAAACGTAGTAAAACTAGTAAGGTGGTAAAAAAATAATACTGTGTTGATAATTTCACATGTTGAAAAAAGGACAACACAAGGGTTAAGATGATTTTAAAAAGTCTAATGTATTTATAAAGCGAGCCAGCAGTTGCTGTTACCTGGGCAACCTTCTAACTCCATGATCCACCAGAGGAGCTCTCTGATTGGTTGAGGACTTCCTCGTGCCCCCACTTTTCCTTGACCACCATCCTGCTACTACATTGGGGGGGGGGGCTTTTCAGCAGCGAGGTGACCTCTGGAGCTGGAGGCCGTCTGCAGCTGTCTGACATGTTCAGGCCTAGCCATGACAAGGGGTGCAATGGGGATGTGGTTCCTAGACCGGCTCCAGTTCTAGTTAATGCTGGTTGGCACACACTGGTTCCCTGTGCTGGTACTGGACCCATCAGATCAATAGCCACCTGGTCCATGGGGGACCACACACAGGACTGAAGTAACATAGGACTAACTTTTGGAGGCCTTTGTGGTCCATACAGGTTTCATCAGCAGTAGTCTTTAACATCCCTCCTGCTCTGGGCCCAGTAGACGGTCTGAGCTATCTCAATGTCTTTCTCTTAACTCTGGGGGTCCCATGATGCACCTCAGGATCTTCTCTGTTGGGTTCTGTGGGTTTTTAGAATGAACCAACTGCGTGTTTGTTGAATCTCTGAAGATGGAGGCAAGGGTCCAATGACGAATGAACAAAAAGGTTTAATGAACCAGCGTGATGAAAATAATATGATAAAGACAATAAGACCCAAAAACCACAACAACGCTGCAGCTGACAGCGGACTGAACGCCATGTTCCCTCGTCAGATGACCAACAGCCCAGAATCATTCTACGTTTCACATCTAAGTTGCTAGGGTAGACTTTAGGGGCCAGGAAAGTAGGCCCTAAGGATTAGTTAAGATTGTTGGCTGTAGCAACCTAAAAGAACCTTTAAAGATTTTAAACACACTTTACCTTTTTAATTACCACCTTAAGAAGGAAATACATCCAATGTCCACTACTTGTACTTTAAATGCAGTGATTATGTATTTATTGCAAAAGTAAGCAAGGGCAAGCATACAATTGAACTGATTAGACTACGTTAAATAAGTAGAACTGATTAAAACTTAATAATTTGTTGAAACATTTAAAAATTACAAACCTGATTGTAATCTTTGAGCCTGGTCGGTGGACATCTGTCCCTGGAGACATGGGGGTCAGAGCGTTGGGATCTCAGGTTATTTGACAGACTGGAGATGGATGTCAGATATCTGTTGGTAGTTTCATGCCACCTCTCCCTGGTGATGCAGATTGTACGGTGGCCCAGACGGGTCAAGAGAAATGCAAAAGCCACAACACAAATATAAGGAAATGAGCAACAAGAGAAGTGAGCGTGCACATCTGTGTCGACCCGGCTGGGCCACTGGAGGTCTTAGTTTCTAGACTGTTTTTCCTCCTTTATTTAATAATACACCTGTTGTTGTGCTTCTTCTTCTTCTTCTTCTTCTTCTTCTTCTTCTTTTGGGGCTGCAGTGTCCTGCAGGTTGGACTCTGTGAAGGTCTGCCAGTTTCTGGGCCACTCTAGGTTTTAGTATGCTGTCATGATTCTCTAGACTGTTGTTCCTTCATCATTTAATAATGAACCTGTTGTTGTGCTTCTTCTTCTTCTCCTTGTGGGGCTGCAGATTCCTGCAGGTTGGACTCTGTGGAGGTCTGCAGGGTCTCCAGCTGCTTCTGACTGGCAGATCTCCAGCTCCGACCGCCCTCTGCTGCACCTCACACGCCCAGTTCTGGTTCAGGATTTAAAGGTGGAGGAAGTGATGAACACAGACAGCAGCAGCGTCTGTCAGCGTCTGTAGACGGAGGACCACGTCTCTCTGTGCTCATCTGGATGGGACTTTAACAGGTGAGCAGCCTGACAAGCCAGTTCAACATGAGTCCTTGTTGTCAGCCTTTGAGAAACATGGCATTTCTCTGGCCCCTATAGACGGTCTGAGCCATCTCAGGGTCTTTCTCTTATGGGGGTCCCATGATGCACCTCAGGATCTTCCCTGGTGAGTTCTCTGGGTACAACCACTTGCCATCTTTGCTCTCCGGTGGCTGGCTCACGCCCCCTCACTTCAGTTCCCACCCCTCCCTAGAATTCCAGTTGGTGTCAAGTGCTTCACACCACCACAGCATGGCAACTGTTCCCATGGTGACTGTGATGAGTAGGCCTGAGTCGAGCAGGGCCAGTAACATGAGACCTTTTAAAGGACTGGGTCCAAGGTTTGGTGTCAGCATTTGGACCCCTTACAAGTAACTCAGGGAGGTCTTACTAAAGCAGAGCAACAGAGAACTGCAGTAGTTAAGACAGGAGGAAATGAACACATCAGTTATTATTTGATGTTTTTATGTTGCACCACAGTGTAGCTCACATGTTTGTTCTACTTACAATGACACTAAAGTCAAGTCTGATTCTGTGGCGGTATCTGGTAAATGACTTTTTATTTGACCTAGAGAAACCAGAGCTGAGTGTATGAAGCTAACAGCATCGGACTCAGACCAGAACCTTGAGACGTAGATTTAGATGACGAGCTCAGTAATGACCAATACCTGAGAAGCTCCTGTCTGAAAGGTGAGAAGATGATCCAATCATGTCATCTACTGCCTGAGCCTCTCAGATAAAACACTGCTGTCAAATTAATGAATGCAGAACCCTTACTTTGGTTCAATAATTACCATTATGTAATGAATGAATGAATCTTGAATTATCATCATAACATAATCTACAAAACGGTCTGTAATTAAATATCCAAAACATTTCTGTTAAGTGGCAGGTTTCTTTTTGGTATGTTCTGGCTCTTTACAGGTACAAAGATGGAAAGGATAAACTAGTCGTCTTAAGAACTTTAGAAGACTTGGGATCTGAGGACTTTGATAAATTTAAGTGGTACTGCAGCAGGAAGGAGCCCTCAACGACTTCCCAGCAATCCCAAAGTGTAAACTGGAGAATGCCAACAGGCATGAAACAGTGGATATGATGTTCCAGACCTACAGTACAAAGATTATTGATGTAACCAGAATAGTTTTAAAGGAGCTCGATCAAAATGATCTGGCGGAGAAGTTACCGTGTCATGGAGAAGTCAACACCCCAGAAGGTGCAGGTAAGTCATATTCATTATAAATTTAAAAAATGGATGTAACAAAGATCAAACTTGTATATCCCAGTCTTCAACAACCATTAGCTGTGTTACCTATGTCTCCTTCTTATCTACAAAGATACATATGTTGTGTTGACAAGAAGAGAACAAGCTCCCAATCCTCCACCAGAGGAACTACATTTAAAGGGTCTCTGACATCAAAACATGATGAAACCCAGTCAGACTGTTTTGGTAACTGCTGGTTAGAGTCGGCACACTCTGATGTCACTGGAAGATACTGCTTGGGCAATATTAATTCCCTCTGTTATTAAGTCATGTACCTTCTGGTTTATTAGACAATGAGGAGTTCATAGACGTCTGACTGAGACTCAGTATAGCAGTAACAAGAGGAGAAACTCAACAGAACGCACCCATGACCGAGCTGCAGCTCCGCCATCTTGGACTGAACCCACACAACCTTCTCTAGAGTTTGGCCTCTTGTTACTTCTATACTTTTGGACTGAGACACCCAACATATCAGTTGTTTTTGTGAATAGATTTGATGAATACAGAAATGTGCACACTCACATTCACCAGAATAAACCCTCATTGACATCATTGTTTTATTCATTCAGAGATTCGTGCTGCGTGTCAGCAAAAACTCAAATCTAAGCTAGACAGGAAGTTCCAGCGTGTGTTTGAGGGGATTGCTAAAGAAGGAGACCAAACTGTTCTGGATCAGATGTTCACAGAGATCTACCTCCTGAAGGGAGGGGCTGCAGGGGTCAATGATGAACATGAGGTCAGACAGATTGAAACAGCATCCTGGAAACCAGACACACCAGAACCAACAATAAGACAAGAAGACATCTTTAAAACCCCACCTGGAAGAGATGAACCAATCAGAGCAGTGATGACAAAGGGAGTGGCTGGCATCGGGAAAACAGTCTTAACACAGAAGTTCACTCTGGACTGGGCTGAAGGCAAAGCCAACCAGGACATCCAGTTCACATTCCCATTCACCTTCAGAGAGCTGAATGTGCTGAAAGAGAGAAAGTTCAGCTTGGTGGAACTTGTTGATTACTTCTTTAGTGAAACAAAAGAAGCAGGACTCAGCAGGTTTGAAGAGGTCCTGGTTCTCTTCATCTTTGACGGTCTGGATGAGTGTCGACCTCCTCTGGACTTCCTCAATACTGAGATCCTGACTGATGTTACAGAGTCCACCTCAGTGGGTGTGCTGCTGACAAACCTCATCAGGGGGAACTTGCTTCCCTCTGCTCGCCTCTGGATAACCACACGACCTGCAGCAGCCAATCAGATGCCTGCTGAGTGTGTTGACATGGTGACAGAGGTCAGAGGGTTCACTGACCCTCAGAAGGAGAAGTACTTCAGGAAGAGATTCAGAGATGAGGAGCAGGCCAGCAGAATCATCTCCCACATCAAGAGATCACGAAGCCTCCACATCATGTGCCACATCCCAGTCTTCTGCTGGATCACTGCTACAGTTCTGGAGAAGGTGTTGAAGACCAGAGAGGGAGGAGAGCTGCCCAAGACCCTGACTGAGATGTACATCCACTTCCTGGTGGTTCAGTCCAAACAGAAGAATGTCAAGTATGATGGAGGAGCTGAGACAGATCAAACCTGGAGTCCAGAGAGCAGGAAGATGATAGAGTCTCTGGGAAAACTGGCTTTTGAGCAGCTGCAGAAAGGCAACCTGATCTTCTATGAATCAGACCTGACAGAGTGTGGCATCGATGTCACAGCAGCCTCAGTGGTCTCAGGAGTGTTCACACAGGTCTTTAAAGAGGAGAGTGGACTGTACCAGGACAAGGTGTTCAGCTTCGTCCATCTGAGTGTTCAGGAGTTTCTGGCTGCTCTTCATGTCCATCTGACCTTCACCAACTCTGGAGTCAACCTGCTGGCAGAAGAACAAAAAACATCCAAGCTTTCTAAAGTCTTCAGAGACAGACTAAAACATCCCCACCAGAGAAAACCAAAATCATCAAAAAAGTTCTACAAGAGGGCTGTGGACAAGGCCTTACAGAGTCCAAATGGACACCTGGACTTGTTCCTACGCTTCCTGCTGGGTCTTTCTCTGCAGACCAATCAGAATCTCCTACGAGGTCTGCTGACACAGAGAGGAAGTAGCTCAGAGACCAATCAGGAAACATTGGAGTACATCAAGAAGAAGATCAGTAAGGATCTGTCTGCAGAGAGAAGCATCAATCTGTTTCACTGTCTGAATGAACTGAATGATCGTTCTCTAGTGGAGCAGATCCAGCGGTACCTGAGATCAGGACGTCTCTCCAGATATAAACTGTCTCCTGCTGAGTGGTCAGCTCTGGTCTTCATCTTACTGTCATCAGAAGAAGATCTGGACGTGTTTGACCTGAAGAAATACTCTGCTTCAGAGGAGGCTCTTCTGAGGCTGCTGCCAGTGGTCAAAGCCTCCAAAAAAGCTCTGTATGTGGGATTTATTCATCAATAAATGCTCTGCTATCTTTTTATAACAGGAGTTAATAATGAATAACTTCCTGTTGTCTCTCCAGGCTGAGTGGCTGTAACCTGTCAGAGAGAAGCTGTGAAGCTCTGTCCTCAGTTCTCAGCTCCCAGTCCTCTAGTCTGAGAGAGCTGGACCTGAGTAACAACAACCTGCAGGATTCAGGAGGGAAGCTGATCTCTGATGGACTGAAGAGTCCACACTGCACTCTGGACCATCTCAGGTCAGACCAACAACAATAATCTTTGAAAAAATAAAGGAAAAATACTTTGGAAATATTCAAGAATTATTAATGTTTCCAAAGTATTTTATTCAGATTTACAATCATTTAATAAAGAATGAAATATGAACTGTGGCTGACATCCAGAAATAATTTATTTTTTAATATTATCTGACTTTGATTACTGGACGTTTGTTCATACAAGTAAATCTGACCGGACAATCTGATTGGTCAACTAGACATTTAGAACATACTCAAATCAGCATCAGCTGTTTGGACCACATCAGCTGTTAGACCACATCAGCTGTGCAACTGACACGTCAATTATGACATTTGTGGACATATAGTAGCTAAATCTATAGAAGTTAAATCTATCAATGAAACTATGTCTTGTCCAGTAGATATTTTAGTTATAACCAGATTAAGTTAGTTGAGCAGTTTGGTGTTTATATGTGCCGTAGTTATTACGTTTGGGAAAATACCACGATCTCTATGTTACAATGCTAACGTTAGCATAAGATGACTGGCTGGCTAACGTTTAACATGGAGGGACTACAAATCCTGTGTTTTTCTTTATTTTGAGAGTGTATAGCCCCACAGCATGAATTAAGCTGTTTGTAATATTTTTTGGGGCATTTATAGGCCTTTATTGACAGGACAGTTGAAGAAATGAAAGGGGGAGAGAGGGGGGGGGGGGGGCATGACATGCAGCAAAGGGACACAAGTTGGTGTCGAATGCGGGCCCTCTGTGAGGAGGAGTGTACATTTATATATAGATATATATATATACATGGGCGCCCGCTCTACCAACTGAGCTATGCGGGCGTCTTTATGAATCCATTTTTATAATGACTTTAATTTAGTTGGTAACCGTTGTTGTATAAGCGCTTTATTACACGAGAGGGTTGATTTAACGTCATATTATCACTTAAGTCATGTTTACGAACCTCAGCACCAGCGCTGCATCACTGTCGTCCCAACAATCTTTAAATCAAACCCTCTTGTGTAATATTACTTAATTAATTCATGATTAATTATCATTTTTCGAGTTTCGTTGTTTAGAACAACATAGCAAGTGTTTTAACATCTGTTTAAAATGGATTTCATATTCTCTATCACCAAACGTCCAGACTTCACATAAAAACACAAATGTTATCCATCTCCTTTATTACTGTTCCTCCAACAAAGCTCTGTACGTGGGATTTATTCATCAATAAATACTCTGCTATCTTTTAATAACAGGAGTTAATAATAAATAACTTCCTGTTGTCTCTCCAGGCTGAGTGGCTGTAACCTGTCAGAGAGAAGCTGTGAAGCTCTGTCCTCAGTTCTCAGCTCCCAGTCCTCTAGTCTGAGAGAGCTGGACCTGAGTAACAACAACCTGCAGGATTCAGGAGGGAAGCTGATCTCTGATGGACTGAAGAGTCCACACTGCACTCTGGACACTCTCAGGTCAGACCAACAACAATAATCTTTAAAAAACACACAACTGAAAAATACTTTGGAAATATTCAAGAATAATTAATGTTTCCAAAGTGTTTTATTCAGATTTAGAATCACTTCATAAAGAATGAAATATGAACTGTGGCTGACATCCAGAAATAATTCATATTTTATTATTATCCGACTTTGAATACTGGACCTTTGTTTATTCCTGATTATACATCAAGTAAATCTGACCAGACAATCTGATTGGTCAACTAGACATTTAGAACATACTCAAATCAGCATCAGCTGTTTGGACCACATCAGCTGTTTGGATTACATCAGCTTTTTGGATTACATCAGCTTTTTGGACCATACAAAAGATATGTATACATCTATATATATAATATATGTATATATATATATATAGTCCATGGTCCCAAGCCCCAATAAGCCCTTACGTAGAACCACTCAACATAAGGGCAACTGACCTACAATTGAAGATCATAGCCAAGCTGGACCCCCCAGTACAACGACCAAGACTGCCAAGGCTATGTGACAAAGTACCCTCTGAAAGTCTGCTAGAAGATGTGAACGCAGCACTACATACTACCCCTACTAAAGCCATAACGCCACACGTACGCCACAGCAACAGTGATCCTAGAGATGCTTGGCTATAAGATAAACACCACAAGCCACAAAGAGCTTTACCCCCCCATGGAGGAGAAGGTTAGAGGCCAAGATCAAGGCAACACAAAGAGAGGTTAGTCAGCTCTCAGAACTACAGAAAGGTGCAAGGAAGGGGTTACCTAAGAAATACCACAAGCTGTCAATACCTGAGGCTCTAGAGACTGCCAAACAAAGACTCACCACTCTGGCCACCCGCCTCAAGAGATACAAGGGAGAAGCAGAAGCCAGGAGAATAAACCGTATGTTCTCCACCGAATCATCCAAAGTGGACTCTCAGTGGCAGGGTAATAACATAAGAGCAGATCCACCTGAACAGTACTGGAAGAACATATGGGAGAAAGAGGCATCCCACAACACAGATGCTCAGTAGCTAGTGGATCTAAGAACAGATCACAGCTCCCAGAACAAGAACCAGTAACCATTACAACGGCAGACATCCAAGAAAGAGTGGCAGGTATGAAGAGCTGGACAGCACCAGGCCCTGACATGATCCACACCTACTGGCTGAAGAAACTAACTGCACTCCATGAACGCCTGGCAGTACAAATGAACCAACTGCTGATGGATGGGACCCACCCAGAATGGTTAACCCAAGGACGGACAATGCTGATCATGAAGGATCCCCAGAAGGGAACAATCCCATCCAACTACCGGCCAATAACCTGCCTCTACACAACATGGAAGCACCTGTCAGGCATCATAGCGGCTAAGATGAATAGGCACATGGCTCAATACATACACAGGGCCCAGAAGGGAATAGGCAGTAACACCAGAGGAGCCAAGCACCAGCTACTGGTGGATAGAGCAGTCACTCGGGGCTGCAAGACCAGGCAGACCAATCTGTGCACCGCCTGGATTGACTACAAGAAAGCCTACAACTCAATGCCACATACATGGATACTGGAATGCTTGGAGATGTACAAGGTCAACAGGACACTAATAGCCTTCATCAAGAACTCAGTGAGGCTGTGGAAAACAAGTCTGGAAGCCAACTCAAAGCCAACTGCACAAGTCACCATCAAGTGCGGCATATACCAAGGCGATGCACTATCCCCGCTGCTGTTCTGCATAGGCCTGAACCCCCTCAGCCAGATCATCACAAAGACTGGCTACGGATACCGATTCCGAAGCGGAAAAATCATTAGTCACCTCCTCTACATGGGTGACATCAAGCTGTACGCCAGAAATGAGCGAGACATCGACTCACTTATCCACACCACCAAGATCTACAGCAACGGCATGGTAATGTCGTTTGGACTGGACAAGTGTGGTCGCATGGTATCAAAAAGAGGGAAGATGATCAGAACTGAGGGGATTGAACTACCAGAAGGCCACATTGCACATGTTCAGGATAGTTACAAATACCTTGGGGTACCACAGGCTAACGGAAACCATGAAGAGGCAGCAAGGAAGACCGCAACTGCCAAATACCTACAAAGAGTGAGGCAGGTCCTGAAAAGTCAGCTGAACGGGAGAAACCAGATCCGAGCCATCAACACGTACGCCCTGCCAGTCATCAGATACCCCGCTGGTGTAATAAACTGGCCCAAGGAGGAGATAGAGGCTACTGACATCAAGACCAGAAAGCTCCTCACAATGCATGGAGGGTTTCACCCCAAATCCAGCACCCTGAGACTGTACACCAAGCGTAGCGAGGGGGGCCGAGGGCTAGTGAGTATCAAGACCACTGTCCAGGATGAGACGACGAAGATCCAGGAGTACATCAGGAAGATGGCCCCCAAAGATGAAGGGCTAAGTGAATACCTCAGGCAGCAGAAACCCGAAGGTGAGGACAAGGTAGAGGAAGAACCGTCATGGAGGGAGAAGCTGCTGCACGGCGTGTACCACAGACAAATAGAAGAAGTGGCTGTTATCAAGAAATCCTACCAGTGGCTGGAAAAGGCTGGACTGAAGGACAGCACAGAGGCACTAATCATGGCAGCACAAGAACAGGCACTCAGTACAAGATCAATAGAGGCCGGGGTCTACCACACCAGGCAGGACCCCAGGTGCAGACTGTGCAAGGATGCCCCTGAGACAGTACAGCACATAACAGCAGGGTGTAAGATGCAGGCAGGAAGTGGTACATGGAACGCCATCACCAGGTAGCTGTCATAGTGTACAGGAACATCTGCCACGAGTATGGGCTGGAAGTCCCAAGGTCAAAATGGAAGACACCTCCTAAGGTAGTCGAGAATGACCGAGCTAAGATCCGGTGGGACTTCAAGATCCAGACTGACAAACTGGTGATGGCTAACCAACCAGACATGGTGTTGATCAACAAACAGCAGAAGAAGGCAGTAGTGATAGAAGTGGCAATCCCAAGCGACAGCAACATCAAGAAGAAGGAACACGAGAAGCTTGAGAAATACCAAGGGCTGAAAGAGGAGCTAGAAAAGATGTGGAAAGTAAGATCAACAGTGGTGCCAGTGGTAATCGGAGCACTGGGGGCTGTGACCCCCAAACTGGGAGAGTGGCTCCAGCAGATTCCAGGTGAAACATCAGAGGTCTCTGTCCAGAAGAGTGCAGTCCTAGGAACAGCTAAGATACTGAACCCTCAGACCCCCAGGCCTCTGGTAGAGTACCCGAGCTTGAGGATGACACATACCACCCCACAAGGGGTGAGAAGGGGATTTTTTTTATATATATCTTGTGTGATATTACTTAATTCAGTCATGATTAATTATAATTTTTTGAGTTGTTTAGAATAACATAGCAAGAGTTTTAACATCTATTTAAAATTAATTTTATCTCTATCACCAAAAGTCCAGACTTCACATAAAAACACAAATGTTATCCATCTCCTTCATTACTGTTCCTCCAAAAAAGCTCTGTACATGGGATTTATTCATTAATAAATACTCTGCTATCTTTTAATAACAGGAGTTTTTTATAATAGGAGTTAATAATAAATAACTTACTGTTGTCTCTCCAGGCTGAGTGGCTGTAACCTGTCAGAGAGAAGCTGTGAAGCTCTGTCCTCAGTTCTCAGCTCCCAGTCCTCTAGTCTGAGAGAGCTGGACCTGAGTAACAACAACCTGCAGGATTCAGGAGGGAAGCTGATCTCTGACGGACTGAAGAGTCCACACTGCACTCTGGAGACTCTCAGGTCAGACCAACAACAATAATCAAATCGAAAAACACAGAATTATAAAATACTTTGGAAATATTCAAGAATAATTAATGTTTCCAAAATGTTTTATTCTGATTTAGAATCACTTCATAAAGAATGAAATATGAACTGTGGCTGACATCCAGAAATCATTTATATTTTATTATTATTTGACTGTGATTACTGTTTGTTTATTCCTGATTATACAACAAGTAAATCTGACCAGACAATCTGATTGGTTCCCCAAAATCTTGCAATACATGGCCCCGGTCCTCCTCTCCTTAATACAGTGCAGTCCCCCTGTCCCATGTGCAGAAAAAAAACCCCAAAGCATGATGCTACCCCCCCATACTTCACAGTAGGGATGGTGGTCTTGGGATGGTCCTCATCATTCTTCTTCCTCCAAACACGGTTAGTGGAATCAGGACCAAAAAGTTCTATTCTGGTCTCATCAGACCACATGACTTCCTCCCATGACTCCTCTGGATCCTCCAAATGGTCGTTTGCAGACTTAAGACGGGCCTGGACCTGGTCTGGTTTAAGCAGGGGAACCTTCAGGGCCATGCATGATTTCAAACCATGACGTCTTAGTGTATTACCAACAGTAACCTTGGAAACGGTGGTCCCAGCTCTTTCCAGGTCCTGGACCAGCTCCTCCCGTGTAGTTCTGGTCTGGTTTCTCACCTTTCTTAGGATCATGGAGACCCCCGAGGTGAGATCCTGCATGGAGCCCCAGTCCGAGGGAGACTGACGGTCATGTTTAGCTTCTTCCATTTTCTAATGATTGCTCCAACAGTGGACCTGTCTTCACCAAGCTGCTTGGACATGTCCCCGTAGTCCTGTCCAGCCTTGTGGAGGTGGACAATTTAGTCTCTAGTGTCTTTGGACAGCGCTTTGGTCTTGGCCATGTTAGTAGTTGGATTCGTACTGATTGTATGGGGGGACAGGTGTCTTTATGCAGCTAACGTCCTCACACAGGTGCATCTAATTTAGGATAATAAATGGAGTGTGGGGGGGGACATTTTGAAGACAGACTAACAGATCTTTGAGGGACAGAATTCTAGCTGATAGATATATATATATATATATATATATATATATATATATATATATATATATATATATATACATGTGTGCCCGCTCTACCAACTCAGCTATCCGGGGGTACGTATGAATCTAGTTTGATTATAACTTTAATTTAGTTGGTAACCATTGTTGTATAAGCGCTTTATTACACGAGAGGGTTGATTTAACGTCATATTATTACTTAAATCGTGTTTACAAACCTCAGCGCCTTGGTCCTAGCCGCATCACTGTCGTCCCAATAATAACGTTAAATGAATTAAATTGAATTAGGCAATATTACACAAGAGGGTTTGCCTCTTGTGTAATATTGCCTAATTCAGTTATGATTAATTATCATGTTTCGAGTTGTTTAGAATAACATAGCAAGAGTTTTATTTGTTTAAAATGGATTTCATATTCTCTATCACCAAACGTCCAGACTTCACATACAAACACAAATGTTATCTGTCTCCTTCATTACTGTCCCTCCAAAAAAGCTCTGTACGTGGGATTTATTCATCAATAAATGCTCTGCTATCTTTTTATAACAGGAGTTAATAATAAATAACTTCCTGTTGTCTCTCCAGGCTGAGTAGCTGTAACCTGTCAGAGAGAAGCTGTGAAGCTCTGTCCTCAGTTCTCAGCTCCCAGTCCTCTAGTCTGAGAGAGCTGGACCTGAGTAACAACAACCTGCAGGATTCAGGAGGGAAGCGGATCTCTGATGGACTGAAGAGTCCACACTGCACTCTGGACACTCTCAGGTCAGGATTCATTAACCCGTTCAACTGATGACCATTTAAACTCTGACTAACTGTAGTTGATAAACAGCTGACGTGTTGCTTTGTGTCTCTTTATACGATAAACTTCAGCAGTAGTTGTTAATTATATAATATTTTCTAGACCCAGGGTCTATGAGAATTTTTCTCAATTTATAATTTGCTTTTTTCGTTGAATAATTAAATACGCCAGATGTTTTTAAAGATTATTCTAAGTCTGGACTAAAATGTACCTGGACAACAAACAAAGAAGGAACTAGCACATGGCTCCACGTGTTGACAGAGGCTTCCTGTGTGTTGTTCTGTGTGTTTCCAGTCTGTCAGGCTGCTATCTCAGGGAAGCTGTTCTTCTCTGGTCTCAGCTCTGAGCTCCAACCCCTCCCATCTGAGAGAGCTGGACCTGAGCTACAATCATCCAGGAGACTCAGGAGTGAAGCTGCTGTCAGCGGGACTGAAGGATCCTCTCTGGAGACTGGACACTCTCAGGTACACACACTGATCAACATAAAGGAGATGTTAGTGTAGGAAGTTTAAAAGGAGAACATCTCCAGGAACTAAAATCATAACTCCCTTTTTCCCTTCTTTCGTGGGATCAAATCAGTTTCAACTACACAAAGAGAGGTCCAGGACAGGGTTAGCCTAGCTTAGCACAAGGCGATGTGCTTTTTCTGTGTGGATGAAGCTTAATCTCCTCTTTAGACAGACTAGTTATCTAGAGGTTTAAATGTCAGCTGCCGGTGCTGCATGGCTCATGTTATCGTTTAGAGACGTACTCCCTTGTCTGGACCAAGACAGGACGGGACAGGAAGGGTTGGTACATATAAGTTAGTATAGATAAGTGTCCAGAGATACGTGTGTGTGTGTGTGTACATATACAGTATGTGTATATATATATGTACTGTATATATATGTATTTGTGAATGTGTGTATATACGTATATCTACGTGTATATGTCTGTATATGCTGTATATGTGTGTATATGCTGTGTATGTGTGTGTATATATATGTATTTGTGTATATATCTATATGTGTAAATATATGTGTGTATATATGTATGTGCGTATATATTGTATGTATATGTGTGTGTGTGTGTGTGTGTATATATATATATATATATATAATATATGTTTGTGTATATAACATGTACAGTGAAGAAAATAAGTATTTAACACCCTGCTATTTTGCAAGTTCTCCGACTTAGAAATCATGGAGGGTCTGATGTCCTCGTAGGTGCATGTCCACTGTGAGAGACATAATCTAAAAAAACATCCAGAAATTACCATGTATGATTTTTTAACTATTTATTTATATGATACAGCTGGTTAGAGAGAGAGAGAGACAGGTTAGAGAGAGAGACAGGTTAGAGAGAGACAGGTTAGAGGCAAGGCAAGGCAGCTTTATCTGTAGAGCACATTTCAGCAACAGGGCAATTCAAAGTGCTTTACACAAAATCAGTTAAACAGATAAAACACAAGTACAAACAGTTAAAAATCATAAGCATTAAAAACCGGTAAAACACATGAATATACAGTTAAAAAATAGACACATAAAACACAAGAATAAAAGTTACAGTGTCGCATAAGAAATTTAAACAAATGAGCATTCATTTAAAGAAAGGCAGCATCAAAAAGAAAGGTCTTCAGCCTTGATTTAAAAGAACTGAGAGTAGCAGCGGATCTACAGGTTTCTGGGAGTTTATTCCAGATATGAGGAGCATAGAAACTGAAAGCTGCTTCACCCTGTTTAGTTCTGACTCTGGAGACAGAGAGTAGACCTGTCCCAGATGACCTGAGAGGTCTGGGTGGTTCATAGTGTAGTAGTAGACCTGTCCCAGATGACCTGAGAGGTCTGGGTGGTTCATAGTGTAGTAGCAGATCAGAAATGTATTTTGGACCTAAACCATTAAGTGATTTATAAACTAGCAAGAGTACTTTGAAATCAATTCTTTGGGACACAGGAAGCCAGTGTAAAGACTTCAGAACTGGAGTGATGTGATCCAGTCTCTTGGTCTTAGTGAGGACTGGAGTGGTGTGATCCAGTCTCTTGGTCTTAGTGAGGACTGGAGTGATGTGATCCAGTCTCTTGGTCTTAGTGAGGACTGGAGTGATGTGATCCAGTCTCTTGGTCTTAGTGAGGACTAGAGTGATGTGATCCAGTCTCTTGGTCTTAGTGAGGACCCGAGCAGCAGCGTTCTGAATCAGCTGCAGCTGTCTGATAGATTTTTTAGGGAGACCTGTAAAGACCCCGTTACAGTAGTCAAGTCTACTGAAGATGAAAGGATGGACCAGTTTTTCCAAGTCCTGTTGACACATAAGTCCTTTAACCCTTGATATATTCTTTAGGTGATAGTAGGCTGACTTTGTAATTGTCTTAATGTGGCTGTTAAAGTTCAGGTCTGAGTCCATGACTACACCAAGATTTCTGGCTTTGTCTGTTGTTTTTAACATTGTTGTTTGAAGCTGAGCGCAGACTTTTAATCGTTCCTCTTCTGCTCCAAAAACAACCACCTCAGTTTTTTCTTAATTTAATTTTAGAAAGTTCTGGCACATCCAGCCGTTAACTTGTTTGATGCACTTAGTCAGTTTTTGCACTGGACTATAGTCCCCTGGCGATAAGGTTATGTAGATTTGTGTGTCATCCGCATAACTATGGTAACTTATTTTGTTGTTCTCCATAATCTGAGCCAGTGGAAGCATGTAGATGTTAAACAGAAGAGGCCCCAGAATGGAGCCTTGGGGAACTCCACACGTCATATTTGTATGCTCAGATGTATAATTACGTATTAACACAAAGTAATCCCTATTCTGTAAGTAGGATTCAAACCAGTTTAGTACTGAGCCAGAAAGTCCTACCCAGTTTTCCTATCGGTTTAGTAATATGTCGTGGTCTACCGTGTCAAATGCAGCACTGAGATCAAATAGAGAAAGAGCGACAGGTTAGAGAGAGAGAAGACCTAGGAATGAATATAAATGAATAAATCTCAGCACTACATTAGATCAGAACCAAGCTGTGTGAGAGAGTGATGTAATGCCCCCCCCCCCCCCCCCCCCCCCTCCTCCTTTCAGGGTGGAGCCTGCTGGAGTCAGATGGTTGACACCAGGTCTGAGGAAGTGTAAGTGTGTTTTTAATTTCATTCATCAGACGGTGACATCACTCATTCAACCCTGTGATGTCATCACCAAAGAGCTGATTGGTTAATAACTGCAGCTGTGTTGTGTCTCGTTGTCTCCGTCAGATTCCTGTGAACTCACAGTCGACACCAACACGGTGAACAGGAACCTCAACTGTCTGACAACAACAGGAAGGTGACATGTGTGAAGGAGGATCAGCATATCCTGGTCATCCAGAGAGGTTTGAGTCCTGGTCTCAGCTGCTGTGTAGAGATGGTCTGACTGGTCGCTGTTACTGGGAGGTCCAGACCAGAGGAAAGGTTGATATATCAGTGAGTTAAGAGGAATCAGGAGGAGAGGAGACAGAGATGACTCTGGTTTGGATTTAATGATCAGTCCTGGAGTCTGAGGCTGCTCTGATGATCGTTACTATGTCTGGCACAATGACAGAAGAACACCCATCTCCTCCTCCTGTGTCTCTGGTAGAGTAGCAGTGTATGTGGACTGTCCTGCTGGCTCTCTGTCCTTCTACACAGTCTCCTCTGACTCACTGATCCACCTCCACACCTTCAACACCTCATCCACTCAGACTCTCTATCCTGGGTTTGGGTTCTGGTCTCGGGGCTCCTCAGTGTCTCTGTGTCCTGTGGAGGACGGAGAGTCTCCTCCTGTCTCTCACTAGTGATCAGCTGAGTCTGGACAGGATCACACCTCCAGGAACATGTCAGCTTATTGTTATGAACCAATGAATGAAATGATTCAGGATCATTGACCAGATTCCTCGTGACCAATGAGAACTTCTTTAATGTTGATGGATTGAATGGGCCGATTTAAAAGAAAAAGGGTCTTGACATACCGTAAAAAGTTACTCGTAGATATCGCTTTCCTAATTATGATGACCAGGTGTTCGTGCAAGATATTATTCTAAAAGTTGCAGGGGGGGGGGTAACAAAACATACTTATAGGACGTGGTTTCAGGCTTCTGTTTAGATCCTACTCTGGACAAATAGACTAAGACCATTTCCAGGTCAAAAGCAGCCAAGACCACTCAAACATATATGAAAGATCTGAATCTAACAGACATTTGGAGGCAGATCCCCCTCAGACTCGGGATTCCTCCTTTTACTCATGCCCTCATAAATCCCTCACTAGAACTGGTTTGTTCTTATTGTCCTCGCGGCTATTTCATAGAGCATTAGATGCTGAATATTTATCTAGAACTTTATCTGATCCCTCACCATGGACCTTGTTCATTTTGTTCCCAGATAAACCCAAAACCCCCTATAGGGGCGCCGTGGTCCCCCTCTCCTCCAGAGAGCTGGTTTCTGCCCATTCATAAGGGATCAGATGAAGTGTGTTCTGAGAAACAACTGGGCCTCCGCTCCCAATAGTTTTATTATATGGGATCCGTTAAAGGCCGGTCTGGGGGGACAGGTAGTCTCCTCTACAAAGGTCTGAAAGACCAACACACAGGATACTGATACGCTGGAAAAAGATTATCAAATAAAACATCTTCAGACACATATCCATCTTTAGTCCAGAAAAAACTTCAATACAATAAGTACTCATAAAAAGATGATAGGCTGTGATCAATGAAATTGTAGAAATGCCGTTGACTTGTGTCATGTTTAGTTTGGAGTTCTGTCTCTTTTCACAATAAAAGCATGAAGTTCCTGTGAGAGTTTGTGGTCTTTCTGTTTAACTTTTAAAGTCAGTGAACTCCAGGATGGGGGGTGGGGGGTGGGGGGTGGGGGGGGGGGGGGTCATTGAGTGCTCTCTACTTGTTTGCTGTCAGGATTTTTTCTAATTATTTTAGTGTGTACTTTTAATAAACATCCAAACCATAGACTGTATATATGAATATAATAGTAATATTTACGGTCTATGATCTGAACTCTTTCTTAATGAGATGCTGCGGATGTTTAAAGGTTGATCAGCACAACTACATGGAGGGTGCTGTGGCATTATGGGTAATATAGTTTGGTGAAATTAATATCTGTGTCAATAAAAATAAATAAATAACAACTTCTCATGTATAAAGAGCCAAAGCCGGTCCTACCTGGACCAGGAGGTTGGTAGCCAGGTAGACCGGCCAACCCTTCTACATCCCTGGTCGTACCTGGACCAGGAGGTTGGTAGCCAGGAAGACCGGCCAACCCTTCTACATCCCTGGTCGTACCTGGACCAGGAGGTTGGTAGCCAGGAAGACCGGCCAACCCTTCTACATCCCTGGTCGTACCTGGACCAGGAGGTTGGTAGCCAGGAAGACCGGCCAACCCTTCTAAATCCCTGGTAGTACCTGGACCAGGAGGTTGGTAGCCAGGAAGACCGGCCAACCCTTCTACATCCCTGGTCGTACCTGGACCAGGAGAAGTCTTTTTGAACCCTAGTATCTATACTTCTACCTGAGTAATGAATACCTTTGACACCTCTGCTCTTTAGAAACCAAAGCCCGCTCCATTTTTCCTTTTAAGTGTCCGCAGGTGCTTCTACTTCTTCTTCTCCTCCAGGAAAAGATGAGCGTGTTGCATTGTGGGATACAGGAGTAACATGTAGGGCTCAGATTACAGCTGGTTCTGGACGTCCCGTCTGAGGACAGCTGCCCAACTACTAACACTACAGGTACACCTAAATACTTTCTTCTTGATAAAATATGCTTATATTAAATCCCTCAGATAGAAAGTAAGATCTTTTATTGTGTTTAAATTATTTTATTCATTTATGAAATTTCAAAAACTCAAAATGATGGTGTTATTATTGGTGCGTGTGTGTGTGTGTGTGTGTGTGTGTGTGTGTGTGTTAGAGTGCGGATCGGGCCGGATTTTTCTGTCCGAGCCCGGCCCGCGTCCGACAGAGTTAAAATCACATTTGTTTCTCATACTAATGACACATTTGTACGTTTGTTTGTGTGGAAGCTTTTATTAAGCAAGTGTAGGAAGGCATTCGGAAATGTCAACAGATGAGCGCATCAATGCACACGGGGCAACAAGCGCCATTAACACAGGCGCGCACAAGATATATATATATATAAATATTTGACATTTTAATCCAAAAACGAACATTTGGATCAGGTGAAACAGGCCCATTGGTTACCTACATAATAAGCTGTGTTAAATTCAAAATGTTCGATGCCTTATCGCGCTGATGTGACCGAGCCCGACCCGAACCCGAGCATCCTTTCTAAAAATCTGTTCGAACCCGGCCCGGCCCGTCGGGTACCGTCGGGTCCCGTCGGGTCCCGTCGGGCTCGGGTCGGGTATCCATCCTCTAGTGTGTGTGTGTGTGTGTGTGTGTATAACTCTAACATTGATTGAACATTGGCTCCATCTACTGGATCATTTGCAGTATTGCAGGACCAACGGCACCAGGTTGTCTTTGGCAGCTGAGATAAATAACCGCTAGAAGACTTGGAGACATGAGGGACAGAAGTAGAAAAGACACGGACACTGGCCAGGACAGGTAGGGTTGGCTGTGGTGGGCCATGCAGAAACCTTGATTGCTAAACCTCTTCCCAAACCTCTTCTCTGGGCAGGCTGCTGGTCTCCTTGCCCTCACTGAAGCATGTAGGGCTGCCAGGCTCATCCCAGACTATTAAGGGACTCCAGTTGGGCTTTTGGAGTAGTGCAGGACTTTGGGGCAGTGTGGAAACACAAAACCTCCTACATATGATGGTACGCCATGTTGCATCATCCACTGATCAATGACCTTTAGACAGCCATCTTACCTCCATCACAAGTAGGCATATGGAGATGTTCTGCCCCCTGGTGCAGCTGATGCCGTCTCCATGGTAACACGTGCTGACATGGCTGCAACAGCTTGCTGCACATCTGCCCCTTCCGGGAGATGAACCTTTTAGCTTCCACCACTGATGATGTTCCACTTCCAGGTCGGAGCTGCGATGCAAACACACGCTACACCACAGGAAAGACTACATGTGGAAAAGTTGCTGGTGCATCTTACGAGGGGGTCTGGCAGGGACCAAGGTTCTCACCTTGCCCTCACACCATTTCTTTTCCCCACTTACCTTAAGAAACTTGAGGCTTTGTCAAATCTCACAGAGTTGAACTTGTCCTCCAGGCATCGCTGCAGTTGAACCAGAATAATCCAGACTCTGATGGTTCTGGAGGTGGTCTGGCTGAGATTATCTTCCAGGGCTTTGTCTCATAAATCCACTGAAGAATATTTCTGAGTT
>NW_022603568.1:0-52599 GCF_008692095.1 Etheostoma spectabile
ACAGGAAGTAGGCCTAAAAGACAAGGTGCTATACTTTAACGAACTCCTCCTAGAGATTTTATCCGATCAACTTCAAACTTGGTCTGTGTCATCATAAGATGTTGAAGATGAAAAGTTATTAAAAGAAAAACGTTTCGTCATACGGTGTGGGGCGTGGCATGGCGGCCATCTTGATTTTTAGCAATGAAGATAAAGTGGCTGTAACTACAGTGTACGTTGTGTATCTGCTTGAAATTTCAACAAACCAAGAGTCCAGGCCTGAGGACCCCTACGGCCCAATAGGACTTTTTGGAGATAGCCCACCACCTTGCAACAGGAATAAGCCTCATATGACAAACATCATCCGATTTACATGAAACTTAGAACTGTGGTCTAAATGTGATAGTGAGGCGGCCCCTATATTATGACCACGGTCCCAGTCACTCCGGCACGCCCCCTTTTCAAACATTTGAAACCGTTTAACGTAGATACTTATGTCGGTGTCATTGAACTCAGCAGAGACTTTCCTTTTTATTGTGATGTTTGACCCGCCCCCCTATATGCGGCCACGCCCCCTTTCCCAGATAAGGAGCTGTATGACGTATAGGCTTGTGTAAGGTATCAATGAACTCAGCAGAGACTTCCTTTTTTATTGTGATGTTTGACCCGCCCAGTATGATGCGGCCACGCCCCTTTCACAGATAATGACTTGTATGACGTATAGGCTTGTGTAAGGTATCAATGAACTGAGCAGGGACTTCCTTTTTTATGGTGACGTTTGACCCGCCCCAATATGATGCGGCCCACGCCCCCTTTCACAGATAATGACTTGTATGACGTATAGGCTTGTGTGAGGTATCATGAACTCAGCGGAAGTTCCCTTTTCATTGGCGACGATTTTCAGCGTGCGAGTGACGCGCAAATGCGCGGTCGCAAGGGGAGCGTCCGCCAGTAACCCCGACTGGCGCGGGTTAGCGAGGGCCCTCCATCGCTGCTTGCAGCTTTAATTAGGGCCCGAGCGCCGACAGGCGGCGAAGGCCCTATTGGACTGAAGGAATTATTATTCTTTATTATTCTTTATTTTCCGTCAAATGAATTGCCTTTTTGGAGGACTTATCATATTCAAAAACTCACCAAATTTGGCGGTCGCATCAAGTCTGGTGAAAATTTACGTATTTTAGGGAATAGTCGCACAAAAATGGCTCGCTAGCGCCACCTACAATATTACGAAAATTCAGCCCCTGCACTACGTTTAACGTAGAGTCACGAAACTTGGTACACATATGTATCATGGCAGGGCGGACATAAAACTCCATGGTAGCCCCCCCCTAAACCCAACAGGAAGTCCGCCATTTTGTTTTGAATGTGCGAAATTAGTGCGATTTTGCCCATTTCCACATGTCGTACTTTAACGAACTCCTCCTAGGGCTTTTGTCCGATCGTCTTCAAACTTGGTGTGTGTCATCTTAACATGTTAACGATGAAAAGTTATTAAAAGAAAAACGTTTCGTCATACGGTGTGGGCGTGGCATGGCGGCCATCTTGAGGACACCAAGAGTCCAGGCCTGAAGACACCTACAGGCCAATATGGACTTTTGGAGATAGCGCCACCACCTGGCAACAGGAAATAAGCCTTATTTGACAAACATCATCCGATTTACATGAAACTTAGAACGTGTGGTCTACATGTGATAGTGAGGAGGCCCCTATATTATGACCACGCCCAGTCACTCCGGCCACGCCCCCTTTCATAACATTTGAACCGTTTAACGTAGATACTTATGTGAGGTGTCATTGAACTCAGCAGAGACTTCCTTTTTTATTGGTGATGTTTGACACGCCCCCTTCCACAGATAGTGGCCTGTATGACGTATAGGCTTGTGTAAGGTATCAATGAACTCAGCAGGGACTTCTTTTTTTATTGGTGATGTTTGACCCACCCCACTTTAATGCGGCCACGCCCCCTTTCACAGATAATGACTTGTATGACGTATAGGCTTGTGTAAGGTATCAATGAACTGAGCAGGGACTTCCTTTTTTATTGGTGACGTTTGACCCGCCCCAATATGATGCGGCCACGCCCCCTTTCACAGATAATGACTTGTATGACGTATAGGCTTGTGTGAGGTATCAATGAACTCAGCGGGAAGTTCCCTTTTCATTGGCGACGATTTTCAGCGTGTGAGTGACGCGCAAATGCGCGGTCGCAAGGGGAGGCGTCCGCCAGTAACCCCGACTGGCGCGGGTTAGCGAGGGCCCTCCATCGCTGCTTGCAGCTTTAATTACCTCTTGTATTTAACCTCTGTGTTCCCTTTGTCTCTTGTCAGATCGTTTTGTGACTTCATGTGTGTAGCTGTTGTATTCCTGACAGTGTGTTTTTTATTTCTGTTGGTAATAGGATGAAAATTAACCTCAGACTTGCAACCTACATCTAGATGGTCAATTATAAATAGTGACTGTTCAGTTACGGACATATGCTGGACTTCTAGGCATCTGTGCATCTTCTTCCAATCCATTTCTCAACTGTTAGCAGATCAATTGACAGTTTGTACCATGGAACGTAAATGTTCCAAGTTCACTGGTAGAAGATTAAAAACACTAATAGAAAAAGGCCAACAGTGACAGAGTGGAACTAGAGGGGGAATGTGCAATGGCATCGACACAATCTCCTGATTATAAATAGCAAAAATGCACAGGAATAATTTTGAGGCTATTACTGTGCTTTGGGACCCATTACACACAGTAAAAGAGCGATGAACTCCAATAGGATGAAATACCATTGCAAAATTTAAAACACACATTAGTTGTTGACTATGTAGCAGGTTGATTGGTTACTTTATTTTCAATCGCACTCACTCTCTGGACCAATCCAGAAGTAACTGCATGCTATATAGCCAGGGGGTTTGCCCTCTTGACCCTCTTTACTCTTTGTTGAAGGAGTCACATTTCCGCTTTGGGTCCCCTTGTGTCCGTGGTGCAGTCACGGTAATTCCCCAGGTAATGCAGTGTTGCTAAATTGTTCGATACCTATAGGACTCGTTTGTGTTAGGATGGGCATTACAGCGTGCATTGTCTTTTTGCAGTGTCTCCCGGTCACAAAATGTACTCCTGCAACAGAACAGGGTTGACCCTCTTCAGCAAAATTAACACACAAGTCCACTACACCATCACATTAATCATCAGGACATGACTTTGTCTTCTCTCAGTAGAAAAAGAATTCCAATTTATCTGAATAATCGGAAACAATTTGTTACCTTGATTAAGGCTGAAAACAACTACTATATTGTGCACTATAATCTCCTGCTACACTTCTGTGCCATCAGGCAGCACACATAATGGATCTAAAACTGGTAACTCTGTCCTGTAAATGCATGATCTTGAGGCTCTTAAACAGCTACAATAACAAGTTTCTTGGATTTATGAAAAGCAATATTTCTATTGACATGGCTCAAATGCCTAAATCTACGTTTCCAAAAGCCTACAGTGTTATGTTTACGACGGAAAATACACAATAGAAACCCCTACAATCCAGAGTTCGGTTTAAGAAATTGTAATAGTTTGTGTCCAGCACATTGTTTAACACGTCTTATGAGTGCACCCGATACTTCACAGACAGAATCTTTTCCTTCAAGTAACTTTTGGACAAAAATACAAACATAATCAAGTAAAAGTCCAGTGTTTATTACTGTCAACGAGGTAGGCAAAACTGCACAATAGATTATGCAATAAAAAAAAAAAAAAAAGGCAAATTCGACAGGCCCACAGATAACAATGCCCCATGAACAGTGAAAAGCATAACACATGGATCTAATTCTGCAAATATAAGCAAAGGCAATGAAAAGCCTGATAACTGGGCAAAGACATTTAAGAAAAAAAATTCAATAACAAATGTCTGTATTTTTGATGTCTTAATGAGGACAGCTTAATGAGACACAGCACTCAATACTTAGAAATGCATGACTTTAGTTTGTAATGACAGTAGCCACATAACCTGCTCTTTCCTGTATGCTTCCCCATTTACTTGAATAGAAAAATAGCTTCCCAGTTGAAGTACTTTCATCTAAGGGCTTTGAATTGTTTTATCTGCAAACATTTGTTTTAACAGAAAGTCCCATTAGACATAAATGGGCAGAGAAAAGCCCCCCTTACACAAAAAGGCAAAGAAAAAAAAAAAGAAAAAAATCATATTGGCCTACATAAGGGTTAACAGGGAAGTCCTATACAGGGCCAGAGAACAGCCATACAAAAAAGGTCAAAAACAAAGCATACAAAAGATTCAGAAACTGCAGGCAGCACAATAAAAATGTTGTACTGTGCCCAGCACAACTCCAGTGACACCACAACATGCACGCTGAACACTTTATCTAAAGAGAAGCACGACCATTGATTAGTAATGGGCCTATACATTTGAATGCATAAGGAACAATTAATTCTTACCCAGTCATCATGGTCCTCCACATCCTCTCTCCCAGGACCTTGCCATCCATTCCCACACAGTCTGCAGAGGTTTTCTAAATTTTCTAACATACTATATTTTGCCACCAGTGTCCAGGCAATCTCTCTCCTCTAATGTGTGGTTGCTGCCTGATCTGTGGCAAAATTCAGCACCTCACCTCTCAGGAGAAGCTGTGCAAACTACATATGGCAGAGGACAATCAATATACAGTCATTAGCTGTGTCAGATAAAGTCAGATTCACACATACCTTGCAGACAAATGCCCCACATGATGTAGTATCTGGCTACTGGGGATGGGCAACTGTGCTACAGGCCAATCTCGAAAAGTGCAATTGTCTATGCCTCAGGAAATCTGTGGAATAGAAAAGCATTGTTGTAATTTTTAACCAAAAATGGTCTATAGCTGTTAGGGGGTAGTGAGGATTGGACCCAAAAGCAGAAAGGAGGACGGCAGACAGGCAGATGGGGGCAAACAGGAGTTTAATGTCCAAAACACAAGAAAAGCCTCAAAGGAACTAAAATGTCCAGAAAACAAGGCTAAAAGGCAAGCATCCAAAAAAGGACAAAAAACATATAATCACCACAAGCAGGGAAACGGGAACAATAACAGGAATACTGCGACAACTTGATGTGCAGACAGGCGAACGAACCAGAATGATCTGACAAGAGACAAAGGAAACACTGGGGTTAAATACAAAAGGTAACGAGGTCATGAGGAACAGGTGAGACGTCAGGTGAATCACATTAGGGCGGGGCAGGACAATCAGACAAACAAAGTAAAGCTGGACTAGAAAAGACAAGACAGGAAGCTGACTGACAAAAAATAAGACAGGAAGTAGAACAAACAGGTACAGAGAAACACAAGACAGGACCAGCAACAGAAGACCAGAGAGAAAACAGACAAAAACACAAGGAGGCCGATGAAAAAGGGAAAACGAACCCAACCAAAAACCCCAAACCACAACATATAGCATTACTATTAACCTCCATCTCACCTTGTGACATTCTGGCATTTTTTATTGATATCAGGGGTTTCACCCAATGGATCCAGGTAAAGGGTGTTGTGGTTTTCGTTTGGGTGTATGTTTCCCTTTCTTTGGCCTCCTTGTGTTTTTGTCTGTTTTTTCCATGTACCTGTGTTCCTGGCCTTGTCTTGTTCCCCTGTGTCTTTGTTCTACTTTCTGCTTTATTTTGATAGTCAGCTTCCTGTCTTGTCTTGTCTAGCTTCACTTTGTTTGTCTGATTGTCCTGCCCCGCCCTAATGTGATTCACCTGATGTCTCACCTGTTCCCCATTACCTCTTTACCTTGTGTATTTAACCTCTGGGTTCCGTTTGTCTAGTGCTTGATCATTTTGTGCTGTGGCTGTCCTACGTCGAGTCCCTTCTGCCTTGTGAGTTTCCACAGTCCGTGTCTTCCTGCTAGTGTTCCTGCCATCCCCTGTGAGTTTCCCTTTGTGGAGTCCTCTCTGTTTGTGCTCTACCTTTCCCTGTGTCTGGTTCGGACTCTTGTTTGGACTTCAGCCTTTCCCATGCCTGATTTGGATTTTGCTTGGACCTTACCTTTGTTCCCTGTGTTTTGAACTGTGGTTGAATTAAAAACCCCTGTATACCTGCTCCTGCCTGCTGTCTGTTGCATTTGGGTCCTCACCTCACCCCCTGCCGTAACAAAGGGCCCGTCTTTCCTTAGGATAAATGACCTTCACAGTAGTGAAAAGGGACTGAACAAATAATTTAAGTTCCAGACTCTTTCACATAGCTTTCTTAAAGCAATGGCAGTGTATAGGTACGCTCACCTCATGTGTCCAGTGGTGTTGGTCACAGACGGTCCAATGAGGACATCATAGGCCATGGGGTTGAGTCATGAGTACCTGTGCATTGCAATAACCCATTTATTGTACTGAACTTTTTCAATAATTACATTGTTTAGTCCCCTGTATGAGACTTCCTTATAGCAGTCATCTGGAATGAGTCCGCATAAAACACTCTTCTCCAGTTGCTCTCTCACTTTCTCCAAAGTGCAAAGGATTAAAGTATTCATCACCTTGAAGATGTGTGGAATTATATTTTGGCATCAGCAATACGTAAACATTAGAGATTTTACACATGCATTCAAGGAGATTTGACACATGCATTTACCTCACTTTCAACCTCTTTTCCTGGGGCCGGATTTTTTAGAACCTCGGAAAATACCTTCTAGGGCTCCGCCTTGCCGTTTCCCGGAACAAATCACTGAAATGTAGAAGAGGTTATGAATTTGGCATGGAGAGTTAACACAAATTAGAATACAACTAATACTTACACTCCTGGGGAGACACTGATGAACAACAGATGGGGGGGACATGGGGATGGAGTCAGGCTAAGATCTGGCAGACAAGAGGGAATGAGGACTGGTGGGTGGAGGGATGGGGTCAGGCTGAGGACTGGCAGACAGAAGGGAATGGCAGATAGGTGGGGATGGGGTCAGGCTGAGGACTGGAGACCGTGGCTAGAGGAGCTCCCTCTCAATCTTCCCTCTCTTCCGCTGCTCTTCTCTGATGTTCTTGCTGGGTCCTTGTTCCCAGCTGCAATGTTAAAACATGGCTTCTTTTCAGCTGCTACTGTCTCCACTTTGTTGTGGCTTATCTGCAAAAGTAGGAGAAAAACAAACTGGTTACTGCAGTTGCCAAAGGTATTCCAAGTGCTAGAAAAAAAAAAGCTCCTACATGCTTCTTATCCAGTATCTCAGGAGGATAGCGGGCCTCCCCCCCTCGAGTATTTTGTCGTGCACTGCTTTTTTGTGCAAACACCAAAAACAGTTGGCTTGATGTACAAGTCCCAATTGTTTGGATGGTCTTTGACCATTTTCCTCAAGGCCCTGAAATACAAAATAATCTTTATAAAATGCACACACATTGTGACATGATATCAAATTAAATAAGTCCATATTCACCCTTGAATGGATCCATTCACCTTCTCCATCAAGCCATTGGTTTGTGGATGGTACTTTTAATGTCAAGCTGTTCACACAAGCTAAAGTTGATCTACAAACATGCATTGAATGAGAACAAGTACTACAATATGTCTTAAGGAATATGTTGTGTTGGCCAAAATACAGTCATGCCCAGTGTTCACAACTTACTTTAGTCACAAACACTCCCCCCCCCATCTGTGATGATCTGTTTGGGTGCACCATGGCAGTAAAATAAATCTATGGGTGAAATTGTGGGTGCATTGCATTAACATTGGAAATGACATTTAAAACATTGACATAATGAAATATGCCTACAGTGTTGTTTGCCTTACCTCTTACTTTGTAGCTCTCCGCTTTAGAACATACCGTTGTTCCTTGGGACAACCAGGGAGGTATACATTCTTCAGCTTTAAGTTAATGATTTCTTCAGCTTTTCAGGGATCCATTTCTCAATGTAGTCTACAACTTCTCTGAGTTTCTCTCAACAACCTTTGTCTCCTATCGCCACACATCTTTGTGGTTTCTGGCCCCTTTTAAACTTGCTGTCCTGTGCTGTCCATAATCTATTAATTAGTTTCAGAAGTGTTTCCAATTACCAGATGCAAGTATGAGGACCACCTTGCATTATTGCTGTCAAGGCAATTATTGCCATTGAGGCAAGTTGTTTCAGACCAATCCAGCACAAGCTCTCCTCATTAACACATTTCTGTTAAAATACAGACACTACAATTGTTATTGAATGATTTTCAAAAGTCTTTGCCCAGTTATCAGGCTTTTCAATGCCTTGTGTCATGAGGCTTATCTTTGCAGAATTGCGTCCATGTGTTATGCTTTTCACTGGAATATATTCATGGGGCATTATTGTTATCCATAGGCCTCTCGCGTTTGCTTTTTTTTACTGCATAATCTATTTTTGTGCAGTTTTGCCTACCTCGTTGACAATAAAGAAACATTGGAATCTTACTTAATTGTGTTTGTATTTTTGTCCAAAAGTTACTTGAAGGAAACGATTCTGTCTGTGAAGTATCGGGTGCACTCATAAGACAAATGTGTTAAACAATGTTCACCTTTCACCACTTTAAAAACTGATTTGCTGATATCTGGGTGCGTAGGCAACATAATATAACCTATGCTACAACACAAACAATTCAAAAGGTTTGGCACAAACTAATATTACAATTTCTTAAACAGAACTTTGTATTGTAGGGGTTTCTTATGCGTATCTTCCGTTGTAAACATAACATTGTAGGCTATTGGAAACGTAGATGTAGGCATTTGAGCCATGTCAATAGAAATATTGCTTTTCATAAATCCAAGAAACTTGTTATTGTAGCTGTTTAAGAGCCTCGAGATCATGCATTTCCAGGACAGAGTAACCAGTTGTTTTAGATCTATTGTTTCACACTGTGTGTGCTGCCTGGTAGAATTTATGACAAATCCTTGCAGATTGATAGCACAGAGGTGTAGCAGGAGGTTATAGTGCACAATATAGTTATGTTTTAAGTCTTAATCAAGGTAGCAAGTTTTCACAGATTATACAGATAAATTGGGAAAGAAGACGAAGTCATGTCCTGATGATTAATGTGATGGTGTACTGGACTTGTGTGTTAATTTTGCTGAAGAGGGTTTGAACCCAGCACGACACGGATCATCCTAATTTCTTTTAGAACACATTTTTTCCCAGTGTAGCCTACAGTTTTATAGAAGTGTCATGCTCAGATATTCAGTTCAGTACAGTTTATATTGAAGCGCGACATGCAAAGACCATTAAAATGTTTATAAATATGTAGCTAATCTGTCAACATGGGTAGCCGTTGATAGGTTTACATGGCATCTGGACAGGCTTGGAAACCAGTAGGTGGAAAAACCACAAGGCACATAACACCGGTGCTGGTATCTGCCCTAGCCCCTTCCTTACCTGCCACGCTGCTGTTTGTCTCAACCAACACCATTTCAACAGTAACACAGCGGATTAGAAGCCAACTCTGGTTAGTGGCATCTCTATACTGTGGAACGTGTAGTTGGTGGCTCCGGCAGCCGCGGTGTGTCCTTGGGGCCAGAACGGGCGATATAGAATTCCATCTAAAGTTGCTGGCTAAACACATTAATATCATACTTCATGTAGGTGGTAATGATACCCAATTACGCAAATTGGAGATCACCAAAATTAATGTTGAGTCACTTTGTGCATATGCAAAGACAATGTCGGACCCAGTAGTTTTCTCTGGACCCCTGTAAAAACCTAATCAGTGATGACATATACAGCCGCATGTCATCCTTCCACCGCTGGTTGTTAGGGTGGTGCCCAGCTAATGATGTGGGCTACGTAGACAACTAGAGTGCGTTCTGGGAAAAGGGGGAGTAGCAGCCGTCTTTGATTCAAATTTGTTAATTAATCCTAAACCTAAACAAAATTATAACTCGTTTGAAAGCCTTGATCTTAATCTTCAACATCCATCATGGAAAACATTACAGCCATTTACATTTGTTGTTATTCACCAAGCTCCAGGACCATACTTTGAATTTTTATCTGAATTCTCAGAGTTTTATTAGGTGTTGTCCTTAAATCAGACAAAATACTTATTATAGGTGATCTTAATATCCATGTGGACGTTGACAATGATAACCTTAGTATTTCAACTCACTAATAGATTCAATTGGTTTCAGTCAGTGTGCATAAGGCCACGCACTGTTTTAACCACACCCTCAACCTTGTGCTGACATATGGCAGATTTAATAGTATTTCCACTGAACCCTTTAGCATCAGACCATTTTCTAATAAGTTTTAAATTCTTACTACCCGACTATACTAAAGTAAATAAAAGCTTCTATGCTAGATGCCTTTCTTAATTCTGGTCGTTAATATAACAGAGGACATTTATGTTAACTTTAGTCCTTCCCAAATTGATAAATTTGTAGAAGGTGCTAAAACCTGCCTACAGACAACTTTAGACCCGGTTGCTCCTCTCAAAAAGAAGATGATGAAGCAAAGAAAACTAGCACTTTGGTATAACTCCCAAATTAAAACAAATCTTGCGAAACCTTGAAAGTAAATGGTGTTCCACCAAACTGGAAAAATAGAGATAGAAGAGATATTAAATATAAATAGCAAAATTTCGCTGGAATAATTTAGAGGCTATTGATATGCGTTAGGATCCTTTAAAACCCACACTTTAAAACTCGCACATTAATTACATGCAGGGAACAATAGAAGGCAACATCTCAAACCACACTAGCAAGCAATAAGGGGTCTCTAAAGGTATCTTTGAGCCTATAACCAGCCTTAAGATTGTGCAGCGCCCATCAGCAATATTGCACTTTACCCTTTAATAATCATAATATTTGAAATTAACAAAAACAAACCCAACTAAAAAAAGAATACAAGTTACTGTAAATGAATGTGGGTAAAAAACAATGACAGACAATTTTGCACTTGAAGACAGTCCTTCAATCATTGAATGGTCGGACAGTCTGCCGTACCTTCAAGTAATTGAGGTTTTATTCAGACCAGCAGCATGTTTTTGTTGTTGTGACCATTACAAGAAAGGAAAAAAAACAAAAACAATACACTGAACATCTCAGTTACATTCTACTTCTTCTTCGGCTTGAAGAAGTTTAGATTAGATTAGATTAAATTAGATTATACTTTATTCATCCCACAACGGGGAAATTTCCTTATTACAGCAGCAGCATTTTCTTCAATAACAGCAAAAAAAACAAAAACACACAAGAAACACAGGCAAAACAATAGACAATGATTAGATGGTAGACCAGACATACTCAACTGGCGGACCTCGGTCCGGGGGCGGACCCAAATGCAATGTCGTCCGGACCGAGACCAAAGATGTATTTAATAAAGATGATTAGCCTATTATTATTAATATTATTATTATTATTTATTATTATTATTAGGATATTCGTTACTTTCAAAGTGTTTCAGGCGTAATTATTTATGATATTTCTAGTTGTAGGCCTAGTCTTTTCCCACGATCTCAAAACAAGGTTGCTTATCATCACTATGGCAACTGACCTGTATATCAGTCAGTGATTTGGGCTAGTTATCAGTTTTCAGCAAACAGAATTAAACATGGCGTGTTCCAAGCTGGAAAAGAAACGAAAGGTGGATTCAGAAAACCGAGAGTTTAAGGCGGAGTGGACAGAGAAATATGCATTTGTCCTGCCTGCGCGGAGCACAAAACCGATGTGTCTGATCTGCAATGAGACGGTAGCAATCATCAAAAGTTCAAACGTGAAGCGGCACTATGAAACAAAGCATGGGCACTTCGAACAAAACTATCCCCAAAACAGCGAGGTGAGAACCAGAAAAATAAACCAAATGCAAGAATCATAACAAGCGTCACAAACTGTGATAGTCAGGTCAGCAACCCAGCAAGAGCGCACTACTGAAGCGTCACTACGAGTGGCATGGGTCTTGGGCAAGCATAAAAAACCATTCACTGACGCCGAAGTTGTGAAGGAATGTGTGAACGAGATAGCGATAGCTCTGTATGAGGGAACCCAGTTTAAAGATGACATTACTAAAAAAATAAGCCAAATATCCCTCTCTGATTCCACTGCAGCGAGACGAACCGAAATGCTCGCCAATGATTTATTGCACCAAATGAAAACTGCGGTGAAAAATGCTAATTGCATTTCATTGGCTTTGGACGAATCCACTGACAACACGGATCAAGCCCAACTAATGATGTTCGTCAGATTTTTTGACCCAGAAAAGGGTGCATTTTTCGAAGATGTCTTGGGTCTCAAAACCCTTCTTGGCCATACAAGAGGCAGTGACATTTATGATGCAGTGATGCAGATGTTGCAAGACCAAGGCATAGACCTGAAGCATGTTGTTTCAATTGCTACTGATGTATGACTGGGAGAGAGAGGGGATTAGTCTCCCTCTTAAAGGCACATCACCCTGACCTCATAGCATACCACTGTGTCATTCATCAGATGGTTTTGTGTGCCAGCTTGGGAAAGGAGTTTTCAGAAATCATGTCAACAGTGATGAAGCTCATCAACTTTTTGAGGGCGTCCTCTGCTTTGCAGCATCGCCTGCTACGCTCTTTCCTCACAGATGTGGATGCAGAATTTGATGATTTACTTCTCCACAATAATGTCAGGTGGCTTAGTAAGGGGAAGGTGTTGGAGCGTTTTTGGGCACTGCGGAAGGAGTTAGAAAACATTTCTACTGAATCAGACCAGTCCCAAAGCAAAACCATATGTGGAATTTCTCCAAAACAATAAAAAAATGGAAATTGCTGCATTTTTGACAGACATCACTTCCCACCTCAATGATTTGAATTTGAAGCTCCAGGGCAAAAATAACACAGTGTGTGACCTCATGTCAGCTATCCGCGCTTTTCAAAGGAAGCTGGAAATCTACAAAAGTGACCTACAGGAGGGAAGCCTGCTTCACTTCCCAAATCTGAAAAGCCAAGCTGCAGAGCCACAACACTACAATTATGTGGAATTCGTGGACAAGTTGATTGCAAATTTTGAAACCCGTTTTGGAGATTCCCCCTGGGAAAACAGGTCTTGCTGTGTGTTGAAAACCCATTCCTGGTGAAAAATGTGACCGAATTCTCAAATGAAGCCCTGAAGGTCTGCCCATGGGCTAGTGCTGCTTCTCTACAAACAGAGCTGATTGAGCTTCAAGAAAACCTTGCCCTGCAGGAATCTCTCTGCGACCCTTCCACCTTCTGGACAAAGATGGCCCCTGCAGGTGTCTTGCAGAAAATGGCCCTCCAGATTCTAACTATGTTTCCTTCCACTTACTCCTGCGAGTCAGCCTTCTCAACAATGACAATGGTGAAGAACAAATACAGGGGCAAACTCACCAATGAACATTTGCACCAGTGCCTACGCCTGGCTCTCGCACCTTTTGTGCCAAAGTTTAAAGAACTGGTGGCACAGAAGAAGTGCAACTTTTCACACTGACTTGGATAGAACCTATTCTTTGTGCATAGTTCAAATGTTTCTTGTTATGGATTTATCATCTTTTTCGTTTGGAGTTCAAATTTTGGATACGCGACGGCCTCGGACCCTGGAAACATTGGAAACTTGGTGAGTGGACCTTTTCAGTTTGTAGTTGAGTACCCCTGTGGTAGACTGAAAGTTGTTGTGGTTTGGGGGTTTTGTTTGGGGTTATTTTCCCGTCTGGCCTTCCGTAAGCCCCCCGTGGGCTTTCCAGTGCCCCTCGTGCGGCCCCCGTGGGCTTCTTCGCATCCCTCTTGCGTCCTCTTGTGGGGGTTTTTAGTATACCCGCTCTTGGGTCCCTAGTGCGCCCTCTCCTGGGCACCCTCGTACTTTCCCTCGCGCCCTCCTAGTGCCCTTTCCTTTGTCCTTCTTCGGTCCCTGTGTTCGTGAGTCACCCATTTCTCTGCGTCTCTGTACCTCTCTCCCTTTTTCTGTTTATCTGTGTTTTTCTCTCCGCTTTCCCTGTGTCAGTATGCCCCTCGTTTTGTCTCCTTGCCCCATCCATCTCCGTGGTCTAGTTGCTTCTCCATGTGTCTGTCCAGCTCACCTTGTCCCTCTCACTCACTCTGTGTCGCTTTGTCTCCTCGTTTGTCTCCCCCATTGCTTCTTGCTCTCAATGTCTTTGTCTCCCTCTCTGTCCCTACTCCTAGTCCCCTCTCTGCCTCAGTCTCTTCCGGTCCCTGTGCCTGTCTGTCTCGCTCTCTTTTGTCGGTCTGCCTTCTTGCGTCTCGCCTTCTCCCTTTTCTGTCTCCCCGCGTCCCTCTCACTCTGTCTGTGTTGCTCTCTCTCCCACACAATCCCTCTCTCTGTCCCTCGCCTGTCTCGCTCTCTTTCTGTCCCGCTATCTGGGTCGCTTTGCCTTCCTCTCTGTTCATCCAGTCTCTTGGTGTGTCCCTCTCGCTCTGTCCCATTCGCTTCGTTTTTTCTGTTTGTTTTTGTGGGCGTCCCTCTCTTTCCCTGTGTCTGTCCTGCTCTCTGGGTTTTTGTCCCTTTTTTCTGCTTGTTTGTATGGGTGGCTCTCCCTGTTCTCTCCGTTTTCTCCAGTCCATCTCAGTCTCTCTGAGTTTTTCGTCCTTCTCTCCGTGCCGCGCTTTTCCTGCCCTTGGTCGCTTCTCTGCTCCCTTTCTCTGTTCCTCTCCTCCCACTCCTCTCTTGTCTCCGTCCTCACCCCATCCTGATTACTTGTCTCCATCGCTCTGTCTCTCTTGCTTTCTGTGTCTGTCTGTATTGTGCTCTGTGTCCTGCTCTCTCTCTCGTTCTCTCACTCTTTCTGTTCATTGTCTCTCTGTCTCTCCCTCTTTTCTGCTTGTTTGGGTGTGTGTCTCTCTCCCTGTCGGTCCTCCTCCCTGTATCTTTTCCCCTGTTTGGTTCCCTGTGTCTGTCTGTCTTGACCTCTGTGTCTCTCTTTCTCTTTGTTCTGTTGTCTGTCTCTCTCGGTCACTCTCTCTTTCTAAGTGTGTCTCTGTCTCTCCCACGTTCTACCTTTTTCTCTCCCTCTGTCTGTCTTGCTCTCTGTGTCTTTCTCTCTCTGTGCCCCGCTCGCTCTCTCCATGTGTCCCTACCCTCTGTCCCTCCTCGGTCTTTTTCTCCTCTGGTCCTTCTTCCTTGTGCCCTCTGTCTGTGCTCTTTCCTCGACTGGTCTCTCTTCTCCTTGTTTCCTTGAGCCCTCTCCTCGCCTCCTTTTTCATCCCATTACCTTCCATCTTTTCATTCTGTCCGTTGTCCTCTTGTCCCCTCTTTCGTCTAGTCTTTTCTTGGCGTTTGGCCTCGTTTTCTTGTTTCTTTGTCATCTCTTCCCCCTTCTTGCCTTTTTGTCTCCCTTCTTTTCTCCGTTTTCATTTCCTGCCTGTCTCCTTGTCCCTTTCGTATCGTCCCGTTTGTCTTGTCTTGCCTCCAGCCTCTTTTGTCTCCTCAACTTCTTTGTCTCCTCGCCTCCTTTGTCTCCTCGCCCCCCTTCGTCTTGCCTCCTCTTTCCGCTTTGTCTCCCTGTTTGGCTCCCTCCTTCCCAGTCCCTCTCTCGTCACTCCTTCTTTCCTTTGGTGGTTACCTCCTTTGTTCCCTGTTCTTGCTTCCTTTGTCCATGCTCCCCTGTGTCCTTGTCCCCTGTGCTCCCGGTTTGCCTCTGTCCCTAGTGCCTTTGGCCCCCTGGTTTCCCCGTCCCTCAGTCCCCTCTTTCCCGGTGTCTTCCGCCCTCTCTGGGTTGCTTTTTGTTCTCTTGTGGGTTTTTGTTTGGTTTTGACATCTGGGATCTGTCTTTGGGGGGGGGGGGGGGGGGGGGGGGGTACTGTTGTGGTTTGGGGTTTTTGTTTGGGGTTATTTTCCCGTCTGGCCTTCCCTGTGTTTTTGTCCCAGTTTTCTCCCTGGTCTGGTGTTGTAGATTCTGTCTTATGTTTCCCTGTGTCTGTTTGTTCTGCTTTCTGCTTTATTTTGGTAGTCAGCTTCCTGTCTTGTCTTGTCTTGTCTAGTCTAGTTTTACTTTGTTTGTCTGATTGTCCTGGCCCGCCCTAATGTGATTCACCTAACGTCTCACCTGTTCCTCATTACCTCGTTACCTCTTGTATTTAACCCATGTGTTTCCTTTGTCTCTTGTCAGATCGTTTTGTCAGTTTGGCGTTCCAGTCGCAGTGTTCCTGTCTGTCTTTCCAGTCTGTGTTCATGTCATGACTTCTCATTCATCTACCAGGCCTCCTATCCTGCGTGCCTCGTCTGCGTGTCCTGTTATTCCCTCCGTCCTCGTCATCCTGCTTACAGTCCAGTTATTCCCTGTGAGTTTTTCCCCGCATATTTTTCCCTGTGTTTTGGCTCGCCCTCTCCAGTTCCTGCTTTTTGACTGTGGAGTGTTTTTGGATTCCGCACTTGGCTCCTTGTGTTTGTGGACTGTGTTAATAAAGCCTTTGTTGAAGCTTCCTACCACTCTGCATTTGGGTCCTCCTTCCTTAAACCGTAACAGAAAGTAAGCAAAATGGCGTCAAATAAAGGTATTTTAAAGTGCAGTTGCCCTGATACAAGAAACAATATTGCGGTGTAAGTGACGTTAAAATTAAATTGAATGTGTAATTAGAGTAATAAAGCAAGAGTTGGTAGCATAGTTTAAATTATATTTACCTGAGACCATAAATATTGAAAAGTAAGTACTTGTAATAAAATAATATAAATATTGATAATAAAGATAAACAGAAAGTGTGTGGTGTAGATGGGAGAAAACAGGAACAGAAACTACAACATTATCAGGTAGTGCAGGTGTTGTAGAGTCTGACAGGGGCCAGGAGGAATGACCTGCGGTACCTCTCCTTCTTACACCGTGGGTGTATCAGTCTGCTGCTGAAGGAGCTGCTCAGGGACCCCACAGTGTCATGTAAGGGGTGAGAGGTGTTGTCCATGATGGATGTCAGCTTGGCCAACATCCTTCTCTCCCCTACTTTCTCTATTTGGTCCAGAGGACAGTCCAGGACAAAGCTATGATCAGTCTAGTGAGTCTGCTCTTGTCCCAGTCCGAGCTGTCCCCCCTCCAGCAGACCACCGCATAAAGGATGGCAGAGGCCACCACAGAGTCGTAGAAAGTCCTGAGGAGAGTCCTGCACCCTCCAAAGGACCTGAGTCTCCTAAGCAGATGGAGGCGACTCTGGCCCTTCTTGTATAGAGCATGGGTGTTATCAGTCCAGTTCAGTTTAGTGTTTAGGTGAACACACAAGAATCTGTAGCTCTCCACTACCTCAATGTCCAATCCCTGGATGCTCACCGGTGAGAAAGGGGATGTTTTCCTTCTGAAGTTGACGATAATCTCCTTTGTCTTGCTGGTGTTAAGCTGAAGCTGGTTAAGCTCACACCAGCTGACAAAGTCCTTGATAACCGACCTGTATTCCAGCTCGTTCCCCTCAGAAACACATCCAACAACGGCTGTGTCACTGGAGAACTTCTGGATGTGGCAGTGGGTGGTGTTGTGCGTGAAGTCTGAGGTATAGAGGGTGAAAAGGAAGGGGGAGAGCACCTTACCCTGAGGGGCACCTGTGCTGCAGTGCACCACATCAGACACACAGTGATGGAGCCTCACATACTGTGGTCTGTTGGTGAGGTAGTCCGTAGTCCATGCAGCCAGGCATTGGTCCACTCCGGCACTCTCCATCTTCACTTTAAGCAGCGAAGGCTGGATGGTGTTAAAAGCCCTGGAGAAGTCGAAAAACATGACTCTCACAGTGCTCCCGCTGTCCTCCAGTTGGAGAGGCGATCTGTACAGCAGGTAGATCACTGCGTCGTCCACCCCAATTCCAGGCTGGTAAGCAAACTGCAGGGGGTCCAGCTGTGTGCCCACCAGGGGTTGAAGGTGACGCAGGATGATCCTCTCCATGGTCTTCATCAGTTGAGAAGTCAAGGCAACAGGCCTGTTTTGGCTCCCTGGGGCGCGGCAACTTCGGTACCGGGACCACACAGGAGGTCTTCCACAGGGCTGGGACCTTCTCCAGGCTCAGGCTCAGGTTGAATACGTGCCTGAGCACACCACAGAGCTGGTAAGCACAGTCCCTGAGGAGAATTGGGCTGGGCCCTTCCTTGCCTTGATCTTCTTAAGTTGACTTCTCACCTGATCATCTGTCATGGAGAAGGGGGTGGAGGATGACTGGGGTGTGGGGATGGTGGGAGGTGAGAGTTTCAGGGAGGGGGAGAAGGGGGTGGTGAACTGATGAGTGGGGCAAGAGGGGAGGAGCGGGCTGGTGGGCTTATTGAGAGTCGTTGAAGGTGGCAGGCTGAGGAGGGGAGGGGGGGGGGAGTAGGCCAGTGGAGGTGTGAAAGAGGGGGCTGGAGGTGTGAAGAGGGGGCAAGGAGGCAGAGTCAAATCTGTTAAAAAACAGATTCAGCTCATCTGCCCAGTCCATGTCTCCGCTGGCTTGGTTTCTCCCCACACCTTTGCCGTGGCCGTAGAGGTTCTACAGCCCTCTCCGGACGTCCCATGTTTACAATGTTTGTAAATATATTGTTTGTGACTTCTCAAAGTAATTATTTTTGAAACACATTGAGACACAAGGATCCAAAAGCAGGCGTCTTATTTTTTAACTTTTGTGGCTGGAATAAACAACAACAATCACTGATATAACTAGTTTATTAGCTTCAAAGAGCCGGTTTAAAAACTGAGCCCTAGTGTGCCAGTTAAGACATTGAAAGCAGCTTAGCAACCGTTGCTTAGCAACCATTTGCCAAACTTCAGTCATTGGCTGGGTGGGTGGAGTTTTGATCTCTGATGTTAGATTCAAAAAAATTTCTAATCCAGATTGATATGATGTCAGATTCTAAAAAAAGCTTTTGATCCCTTGAAACATGTCTTTATATATAGGGGAACCATAGAAAGACAATTTCATTCTGTTTCTATCCATAGAGTTGAAAACAAGTCATTATCCTTCGTTACAATACAAGTATTAAAAAATCGATAGGCTATTAAATACCTCTTCTGAAGCCACAGCAAAACAAAGAAAAAGTCCTTGGAGCACAAAATAGGAAAGATTTTACAGAGAAAGTCACTGAACTCAAACCAACACGGTTGACAATTATGTCTGCATCAGAAATGTTTGAGACAGAAGAGATGCTGAAGATTACTGAAGACGCTTTACTCCCACTGGTCAAACCCTTTTTTAAAAGGATGACAGTGGGTCAGTTGGAATTGTTACAAACATGCGCACCTGACAATACCACTAAAATCATGATGGTTGACCTGCTTTTGGACATAATTTCAACCCTGTCAGAAGTCTGGTTGATGGCTTTTGGGAGCAACAATGAAGTGGTATCTGAGGATCAGATTATGTGCGGTCTGGGCAACAAACTTTCTAAGTGTTTTGCCACTGCTTTGAATGCTGAGGACCAAGTCGAGTGTCCCAGCTCAGACTCTTTGCTAAGCTTGCTCGTTATAGAGGTTACAGAAAATATCAACGCTTCCCTTTCAACTGCTGTGCTCAGAGGTGATCCTGTAATAACTCAGCACATCACTTCCTCTCGCAGAATTAATGATATGGTTGATCATACCTGCAAAATGATAAAAGTTTTCATTTCTAAGATGAAAGTGATGTGCCCAACTCAAAATCAAAGGCAGAGAACGAGGCAGACCCCCTCCCAGGATGATCTAACGATGGAAGAGATTGAGCAGGCCGACACTGGTAATCAGGAAGAACTACGGATGGAAGATATGGAGTCGACAGACAATGGTGATCTGGAAGAACTGGAGAAAGATGGTATTGAGCCAGCAGACACTGATGATGAGGAAGAACTAGAGACAAAAGATATGGAGACGGATGACACTGTGGAGCCAAAAACCAGGGAGAAGGTCTCATTAGAGGACTCTACGATTCCAATACTGAAAGCCGCCAGTCATGTCAGTCAAATGGTAAAAGCTTTCACAGATAAAATGAAAATTCTGTGCCCAATTAAAAACCGAAGGCAGAGAACAAGGGAGCTGGCACACACTGATGATTTAAAAGATCCACAGGAAGGACATGTGGATCTGGCACGTGCTAATGATCTGGAGCCAGACGATATGGAGCCAGAAACCCAGGGAAAGGTTTTGTCAGAGGACACTGTGTTTGAGATTCCAATAATGGAATCTGTCAAAAGAATTATTCAAAAGGAGGTGACTCAGATGATCGAACCTCTTTTGGATGAAGTGCCGGACTCAAAGTATGAGCTGCTGAAGTTTGAATGCTCAGAGGAGATTAAAGTTGTTGCAGCAGACATTGCTAGGACAATTGCTGAAATGGACAGGACAGATGATGAAAGTCGAATACCCAAACAGAAGCGCAAACTGTCATTGAAAGAAATAACGAGCCGGATCAAGACCTTTTTTACCACTTGTTTGGCCAAAGCTTGGTTCCATCGTATGTTGGAGAATCTGAGGATCAAATTCCACAAGGCAAGCAGACACTTGATTCCAACAAAACAAGGAGTTGACTCTCTGCTTCAAGACTATATATTACCTCAGGTTAACAATATCGTTGCTGCAATTACAAATTTCAAGGATATTTTCGCCGGTAAATGCAATGAATTCGCACAGCAAGCTGTTGATCTCATCTTCAGGGACATCGCAGATGGGCTTCAGATTATGAAAAAACAAATTAATTCATGTTGCACTAAAGTGACTGTCCCTCAGACATTTTTACTGAAATACAGAAGAAAGTGTGGCATTACATGGGACTCTCGGGGTGGTGGATGAAAACTCAGGTCAGCAGCCACAGTAAAAGGGTGAAAGATGCTATAATAGATGCTGAGTAACTGGCACCGAAACATGTAGCAGAGGGCCTTGCCATCCAGGAGCCTGTGGCAACTGCTGCAACGTTAGACTCAGTATGTAAGGAGACATGTGCTGAGCATGCACAGGATAGGACAGCACAGGAAATCAGGAAAAGATATTCCGTCAAGATAATACTGGATAAGCTGGTTTTGCGGATATTTAAGAAAGCAAAAGTGAACTGGGCCATTGGAAACCCAGACGACATGTTGAAATCGTCGGTTTGAAAAAACATGGGCCATGGTCGAGGATGTAGGATGTGATAGCACCCAAAGAAATTTTCAAAACCTTGACAAGGCCATTTTCCAGGACTTGTGTAAGAGGTGGGGCTGTGCAAAAACAATGCTAATTGGCTTGCATTTAGAAAAACCAGTACTGGAAAACGATATTGTGTCCTCTTTCAAAGATCAGCTTATGACACCATCAACGAAGAATTGCACCATCCGCAGGTTCTTTTCATCTGTGGATAAAGCCATCTACAACATCTGCAGCAGTAGAAATAGAGTTGCTGTTATGTAAGTGAAGTGTGATATTTCTACTTTGATAGGGTTTTCTCTGGGTGCTCCAAGTGTTTCTCCCACATTCAGTGAATTTTAACTGATTAAAAAAAAAAAAGGAAGGGGGTTCAGTAAAAAGCTCAGACAGGACTGTGTTCACATCCAGGTTTACCATCTACTCCACTGTTGTCTGCCCTTTATGATAGAGGGACAGAGACCAATGGGTGTGGAGGTTATCTTGGTGGGGGGCAGGACTTGAGCTCTCAGGGCCATCTCAGTGATGAACAGTGACTGTTCTACTGTGGTGGTACATATGGGTTTACTCCGGGTTGCTCCGGTTTCTTCCCACAAAAAATATCTAATACTTGATTCAATAAAAAAATCTGCTCATTTCTCTTCATTTCATGTAATTCACCTGAAATTTTGCTGATTTGGTTAAATTTATCAATTTCACATTTGTACTCTCTCCCACCGAGAGACAAGAGGAAATCATGAAGAGAGGAACCGAGGAAATGTGTTTTAGAGGGATGAGCTGTCCTTTCTGAAGTATTACGTGAATATGTTGGCTGTATGGGCGGAGTTATCAACTCCTTCAGCTGCACGGCTTCCAGGAAGACTGCTTTTGTGTATCCTCGCCCAATAGCTGCTTGTTGCTCGGTCCTCGGGGCAGAAATAAGAGCTTTGAGACGGCCTTCACCGAGGAGGGACAGAACAACTTCCGGTTCAGCTTAGGGTCAAGGTACCAATAAGGGTGATGAGACAGCCCTGGATTCAGTCTGACGTTGAGCTGCCTGCTGAGCCTCCTTCCCACAGACAGAGGGAGGAATGTGCAGCAGAAGCTCCAGACATGTCAAGTTAAACACAACCACACAAGCCAGAGGAGTGTGTTTACAGTGTGTTGCACTTCTTGACATCGCAAAATTCACTTTATGGCTCATAACTCCTAAACCACAAAGGACGGGAACAAAAAAAAACTACTCTTCCTGCAAACGTTTGTTTTTACAAAGTTTTTACTGTTAACTGCCTGCAAATTTTAAATTTAACCAACTACCGTGAAGTGTACAAATATTGTGCATTTTGCAATCAAGTTTAGAGGACTCATTCATTGGACTTCAGTCCAAGTTTGACTGCCTGATGTGATATGGGCCTAACTTAGCCTTGTACAAAGCCATCATATTTTAAGAAAGGATCAGAATTGGTTTCTAACAACATTGTGTTGTCTTTTAGATTTCTGTCCACTGCATATTTCCAGAATTTCTTAATTTGGTTTTTGATAAAAAAAAGAGAAGACATTCAGTGTTAACCACATACCTCATTTTGTATTGCATAATAGAAGACAGCTATTAAGAGAACTCATTGGCTCCAACAGTCTGTGGGTTACCATGTTTTAGCATACTCACAAAGTGTCTATTTTAGTCCTTTAATGATCTGTGTCCTCTATCACAAACCTCCTCATTGTTCATTGTATCCACTTGTGTATTTGTCTTGTTCCAGAAAACCTGATAAAATGTGTCAGTTAACAAACAAGCTGCTCTCTTCCAGCTTGTTCAAACTTGAAGTAAAATTTAGGGTAGAGTGGTTTGCGCAAAGGCGGACTTACCATTAGGCAAAGGTAGGCAATTGCCTTGGGCCCCAAGCTACCAAGGGCCCCCTAAAACACCTCATAAACTTATGGTTACGATTTGTTGTCTTACTTTTCACCAATTAATTATATCTCTAAACAGTGATACGCTAAAGTGCTATCCGATTGTTTAATTCATGATGAGAAACTCACCCCAGTCCCCACTACATTGGACTATTCCATTATCCTACTGCGCATCTGCGTGTGTTTGTAAACAAACAGCTCAGCATGCTGTAAGCTGGACGCTACAGACGGTTGAAAGATGAAGCGAAGCTACCGAAGTGGTTCTGAAAAAAGGAAGAAGCGGGAAGAAAGCAGAACGTTTTTAGCAAAACTACCAAAGGCAACAACCTTTTTCACGACAGCTACTGACAACACTAACATTAACGTTACTAAAGAGCAGCAAGAAGCCGGTGCTTGCGCTAGCAATGCTAACACTGATGAAGAGTAGAGTCAGCACAGGTTGCTCTAGCGATGCTAACACTGATGAAGAGGAGTGTCAGCCCAGGTTGCTCTAGCGATGCGGGGGCTACATACAAGACAATCTTACAGTATCCTTCGAATGGAGATGGTTACAGAACTGCTGCTTTCACTGTCCATGATGATAACTATGGCAATGACAAAGATGGTGACACACATAATACTCAGCAACTAGACCCCGTGAGTAGCAGTCACCCTAATCAATGTGTTATGATTGAAGATGATCCAGCAATCTGGCCAAAACAGCTGTCAGACAGAGAGCACGTTTTTCTCAGATAAATAAGGACTGAAAAGGGGGAGAACACTGGTTGTGGAGGGCCCCATGCCTGTGTTTGCCTTAGGCCTCAAAATGACTAAATCCGCCCCTGGGTTTGCGTTCAGATAATACATTCAGAAGGCATCCTGTCCCAGAACTGACAGAGAAAAAAGGCCTTTAATTAAACAACTGAGTGGATATTATTAAGTGTGGGATGCATGAGTTCACTGTGCAGAAAGGGGAGACAGTGACCTCTTATTGCATGAAGTGTTGTTGTGAAATGTAATCCAAAGCTGAAGGTATTCATCCCTACTTTAATGTAGAAGTGAACAGAAATCACTCATCTAGCTAAAATTTGAGAAAAACCTGTGTTTTTAGTGACACCTTGATCCTACATTGTCGTTACACTGTACTTGCTTTTGGATCATTACAAAATATAACGCAAAACCATTATCTTAAAATAGAAGATATAGTGTCTCTTGCATCACATACATTATGAACAGGCAAGTGGTCTTGAAGAGGATTCTAGTTTTCTGTTTCTCATTTGGACTCTGTCTTGACTAGTCCTGGACTTGGACTCGACCAAGGTTGACTTGACTTCACCACTATTCACCTGTCATCTCAACTGCTTTACGTCATTGTTATCCTGTATACAAGTCAACAGCTCCATCTTCTGGCAAGTCAGCAGAGCATTTCATGAATAACTGTCAGTTTATGCGTGCAGATAATGTAGCGCTACAATGCACAGGCTTTCACATCTGCCTCATTTAGTTTTGTTAAATCGCACTGGGGTTGGTTTTCCCCCTTAGTGCGGTTCGTTTGGGCAGGTTTAAATGCAACAATCACACTCAGATGCCCAGGACTATGAAGGCTACACACCTACAATCAAATACTTTTCCATCATATTTAACCCTAACACTAGCCCTGGTTTCTTTCTGACTTTAATTAATCCCTCCTTTCCTGACCCTATTTACAGACGGATCACCTTTCAAATTACCTGCCAGCAAAAGTACCACTGCTTTTATATTTTAAAAAAAAAGCAGTTGCTGCATCGACAGAGTGGTCCTATTTAAATGAGTGAAAGGGATGCATTTGTTCACACAAGGTTGTCTAAACACTAGGGATGAGCGAGTACAGCATTATCTGTATCTGTTTACCACATGAATTATCTGTATCCTTATCCGTACTCGGACTGGGCGGGGCCTAACCCGGAAGTGGGCAGATTTAACCCGGAAGTGGGTCGGGTTGTCTTGAAATGTGCGGTTTTGCAACAATAAATACAACAATGCGGTTGCAATTATGAAGTAAAATGTAATAAACAAGAGTTTTTATACTCAATATAACTTTCTTTTTAAACTTTTAATTTTTCTATGATCAGTGTGATAACTAGGGATGAGCGAGTACAGCATTATCTGTATCTGTATCTGTTTACCACATGAATTATCTGTATCCGGATCCGTACTCGGACTGGGCGGGGCCTAAACCGGAAGTGGTCAGATTTAACCCAGAAGTGGGTCGGGTTGTCTTGAAATGGGCGGGGCTTTAACCGGTATGTTATTTAAGCATGCAACTGATATGGGTTGATCAAAAATTGTTATATTTATTGCTGATTTGAAAACTATTTACATGACAGCATCGAGCTTCAGATCAGTGGTGTTGTCATGGTAACAAACAAACTATATACAGAACGTTTTGCCACAAGGAATACAACACATGCAGTTGCAATTATGAAGTAAAATGTAATGAACAAGAGTTTTCATACTCAATATAACTTTTTTTTTTAAACTTTTTATTTTTTTATGATCAGTGTGATTTTTTATTTTTTTTATTTCCACACCAAGTATATGTGTGTGTGTGTGTGTGTGTGTGTGTGTGTGTGTGTGTGTGTGTGAGAGAGACACCGAGAGATTATCACAGAAGTTCTAGTCCGACCGGGCTGGAGCTCTCTTTACCTTGTCTCTCTTGGTTTTGCTGTAATAATAGTTTTAGACAGCTGGGGACTTATTTTGATACACTAGTTAGGGCATAGAATCGAATATTGTTACGGAGTAGTAGTTAGTCACAGTTTTCAGATTTATCTATCATATAATCAAGAATATAATAAAACTAAAGGGAGACTTAGCATACAGCCCGATCCGGTTGGGGAGAGTTCTAGCCCGACCGGGCTGGAGCTCTCTTTACCTTGTCTCTCTTGGTTTTGTTGTAATAATAGTTTTAGACAGCTGGGGACTTATTTTGATACACTGAGCTCCTCTCTCCTCTATCTTTCCATCTTTTCATTTATGTGCATCCATGTCCCAGAAATGCTTGTTACTAACCTAGCTCTGGGGAGTCATTCCCCGGAGTCCTTATGTTCTTTTTTCCCCAGCATGTTCCCTTGGATCAGAGAGGCTACAAAATCAGGGTAGCAGCTGTCGCCTTGGTCCCGCTCCATGTTCTGTGATGCCATGTTCAACTGCTACACTGCAGTGCCCTGCTACGTCCTGCTACGTCCTGCTGGGCCTTTCATGGCATAGCACAACGTCCTGCTATGCCATGAACTACTACAAAGAACTGCTACAAACTACTAATTTTTTCTATTTTTGTTATTGCCACTCTTCATTCTTACCCCAACCGGCCCGTCAGACACCGCCTACCAAGAGCCTGGGTCTGTCCGAGGTTTCTGCCTAAAAGGAAGTTTTTCCTCACCACTGTCACACTGTTGCTTGCTCTGGAGGAAACTACTAGAACTGTTGGGTCCTTGTAAATTCTGGAGTGTGGTCTATCTGTATAGTGTCTTGAGATAACTCGTTATGAATTGATACTATAAATAAAATTGAAATGAATTATTGAAAAAAAAAAAATTAAATTCAAATTGTATTACAGATGAAGATTAACAGCTCTACTGTCCATCTCCCAAGCTGTTTTACGTTCTCTCGGCAAAGTATTCTTCCTACACTGAGAGTGGAGCAGGGGGACCAAACCGAAACAGCCTGCTCCTTGCTAGTTAGCTAATGTTAGCTTTCTCATTCCAGCCCGTTTTCACTTTCTTTGACTTTTTACACTTTTTGTAAGTGTACTTTTACTATGTACATACAGGTATCTGCTAACCACGGACACTATAAACACTGGTTCAACTTTGTTTGCGCAAGTTTATTCATTGTCAGAAACCGTATCTGCAGAGCCACTGCTCAGCGGTCCCATTGTTTACAACAGGGAACAGCCATTAGCCCTCCGAAAGAAGGCAGATCTGCCGGAGAGACCCAATGTCCTGTGTGAACTGAGGAGGAGGAGGTTATTATGTTGTTGACGACAGTAATGCACCCAAAATGATGCATCCCATCATTGTTTGGTGTTTTAACTATATTGCTGGAAGGATGGGCATCATTCAGGCAAGTCATTATTGATCATATCATCTTAATCCTAACCCATCATGCCTCAAAGTTGTATAAACATGCAGGCATCAGATGATCCTTTTTTTTCACTTAACCCTAACCCTAGTTTGTCCCTCTGACCCCAACCACAAGCGGGACGGGACACCTTTCTGTATGACATCATAATGTGTGCCAGCATAAGATGTGACATTGTTACCCCTTGACTAGTTTATTCACCTGTTTGGTTTGTGACAGTTGTGTTCAAAATAATAGCAGTCCAACATCACTAAGGTTAGTGAAATTATATTTTTAGGTAGAAGTGATATTTCTACATGGCAAATAATTAACATATTATTTTAGTAAGTGTTGTAGAGTTATAGAAAACCAACAGACTCAACAGTCATGACATGCATCCTGCTTATTATGTGTAATTAAATCTGTAATTGAAAGGTGCATTTTCAAAATAATAGCAGTATTGTGTTCAATTAGTGAGGTGATTGATTCTGTGAAGAAACATGTAGGAAGCAAATGTTGTGCATGCTGGTTATAGTGCATTTCACACTGAAATGCTCCGCAAAATGGGTTGTTCCAGACGTTGCTCTGAGGAACAGCAGACTTTGATTAAAAAGTTGATTGGAGAGGGGAAAACATAAATAAGAGCAGAAAATGATAGGCTGCTTAGCCAAAATGATTTCAAATGCCTTGAAATGGCATCCAAAGCCTGAACGACATGGGAAAAAGCGGTCAACTACTATTCAAATGGATAGAAGAATAGCCAAAATGGCGAAGGCTCAACCAGTGATCAGCTCCAGGAAAATCGAAGAAGACTTAGTTACCTGTAAGTACTGTTACGATCAGAAGAAGGCTATGTGAAGCAAAGCTTTTAGCTAGAAGCCCCCGCACATTCCCATTGTTGGAAAAAAAAAAGACATGTACTGAATAGGTTGAAATTTATCAATGGACACATTGACTGGCCAAAGGAGAAATGACGTAACATTCTGTGGACTGATGAGAGCAAAATTGTTCTTTTGGGTCTAGGGGCCGCAGACAGTTTGTCCGATGACTCCTATGCACTGAATTCAAGCAACAGTACATTGTAACACAGTAACATGTGCAAACATCATGTTATGGGGATGTTTCTTATAGTGTGGTGTTGGGCCTATTTATCGCATACCAGGGTTCATGGATTAGTTTGCATTACATCAAAATACTTATGGAGGTCATGTTGACTTATGCTGAAGAGGAAATGCCTTTGAAATGGGTCTTTTAACAAGACAATGACCCAAAACACACCAGTAAGTGAGCAAAGTCTTGGTTCCAGATGAACCTGATTGATGTAATGGAGTGGCCAGCCCTATCCCTGCACCTCAATCCCATAGAAAACTTGTGGGGTGACATCATAAATGCTGTTTCTGAGGCAGAACCCAGTAATGCAGAGGAATTGTGGAATGTAGTTAAATCGTCCTGGGCTGGAAGTTGGTTGACTCCATGCAACACAGATGTGAAGCAGTTCTCAGAAATAATGGTTATGTAACTAAATATTAGTGCAGTGACTCAAAGTAAAGCAAACCCTTGACACATTTTCCAGTTTATATAGTAAATGTTTAAGTTTGAAAGAAAAATCAGCCTTACATTCCTTTTTCTTCACTTTCTGTAAAGATATAACACAAACTTGATCTATTCTGGTCATGTTTTGATTTGGAATTGAATGTGCAGTGTTCCCAATGCATTGCTATTATGGAATTAAAAACTAGTTTAAGGATTTTGAGTATTATTCACTTTTTTTTTTTTTATAAACACACTATTACGCTATACGCTATTATTCTGAACATTATGCCGTCGTGCCAGTTCACCTCCAGGGCACTGGCAAGGTGGCACCAAATGCACAACATGTTCCCACTAGATGTCCCACAGGACTCAGCAGAGAGCCCATGGATGAGAGTAGCGACTCCAGTGCACTGGGCGGCAGTAATGCACCTCTAAGCTGGTTTGCCAATAAACATTTAATAAGGTGCAGCAGCTCCAAAATCAGCAAGAGAACAAATCAATGTTCCCAGGGTTCTCTCATCCCCAGCTCAGTCTCCTCTTACTATGACTTCTAACAGCCACGAACAGACAGAGACTGTTGGCACGTTGCACTGCTCTGTTTGGTCAAAACGCCTTACCCCGACCAGATGCGTCTTTTTGTTATTCTTGCTAGGCAACGCAACCCTCAAATCCCCTGTGCTCAGCCAACGATGACATCAAATCAGGCATTTTGTCAACTCTGAGTTGAAGTTTTTTCAACTCTTAGCATTGAGAGCGCTGAGCAATGCAAAAGCAGTGGACAAAACACTTGGCTCTCTTTGAAAACAGTTAGAGAAAGCCAGCACAGGCTGCTAAAATGCTCTGTCTGATCATTTGCTGCCTATAGCCTACTGATGCTATAGTCCTGGAAACCTACACTCACAACATTGTAGACCCTTTTCTTGGCTTTAGAGTTGCAATGGATTTTTATCATTTTAACTACATTCAAAATGTCCATTTCCCTTTGTTCTTTGCACTCTGGGTTTCAAATCCAAGATGTTGCCATGTTGGAGCAGTTTTAGTTTTCTTTGAGACTAACTGTGCACTCTCTCGTAATCTCAAAAACACATGAACTTTGGAGCAAAGAAAGACAATGTCCACCTCTACTGAACTTTGGTCTCCTTCGTGTTGCCAGTCATGTTCCTGGGCTCGGCCCATCAGACACCAGTGGCTCCATTTATCCTTTTACTGTAGAAACAAACATGATATTATGTTTATTCGCTTATTACTAATGCAATAAAAAGGTGGATTGTGTGGAGTTGCTGATGTTAGCTACTTTTTTTTTATTGGCCATAACTTGATCAATGTGGGTTCAGCCTGCATAAAATCACAATAGTTTAAGCTTGTACACAACTGGAAGTGTAGCCAACTCTTACTTACAGTTTAGTCAAGAAAGACTTCAACATGATGACAGCAGCCTTGCAGACTGTGGGATTGGAATCTATAAATATAACTCAATATTGACTCATTTATACACACATAGGTAAAACCACTGATGAGAATTAGTTAGAATTAGTTACTAATGATGAAGCTGCCGTCACCAAATAGTCCATAGGTGTTTTAACAGTTTGAATGGCAGCTGGTATTCAGCTGCCCTGCAGCGTCTTCATAACAGGGCTGCTGGGTGGGGCATTGGTGAATATTGTCCCCACAAACACATGTGTCCCCCACACAGAGTGACGGATCACTCTGCAGCAGCCCAGGTCCTCAATCTGAAAGCCCAGGTGGCGGTAGCGCTCATCCGTCTCAAACAGTGTGTTGTTGGTGTACGAGCCAAAGAACTAGGGAGGGACACACACACACTTGCCATTAGTTATCTCATCACATCCATCTCCAGGAAAACAGATACACTAATGCATTAAAAGTAAATAAATAAACCGGCAGCAAAACGTTAGCGGCCTCACTGAGAAAATACCTAACCTATTGTCCAAGGAAAGTATTACAGGCTACTTCAGTTCACGTTGCGGCTATTATATCAGTTGTTTTTAAGTGCAATGAACAAGGAAAATATTGGACTAGTAAAATGAAACCTTGCAGGTCAAATGACTGATTTCATGTGAAAAATACACTGATTGATTGAAAGATGGACTCAGTTTGGGACCAGTATTCAGATATGATAAATGCTATGGCAGCCCCTCCCTAACCCTTCCAACACTGAGTGACAGTGAGATCTTACCGCCAGGCCAGAGGATGGCTCAATGAAGTCGGCCCAGAATCCTTCTCTCTGCAGAGCGCAGCAGATCTCCTTTGCTCCATCAACAAACTGTAAAGCAAATAAACCCTTAGTCTCACTGAGTGGCTTCAATGGTTAGGGATTGTGTGGTTGGGATTTATGGTCTTCAGCTCCCCATGCAAGAAAAAGGATAAATATTTCCTCTCTGCACCGTGTGTTCTAACTAACTGCAGACAGCAGCTCACCTTGTCGAGCATGTGTTCCCTCTCCTGTTCCACCTCAGAACTCCATGCTGTCATATCGTTATGGCTCTTTTGGGTCACCGTGACAACCGTCATTCCAGACGACGGGGCCTCAGGAAACATGGACTGGAAATCTGTTCAGCACATTAGCAGGAAACATCAGAAACAAAGACAGAAAACTTTGGAATACAAAGACATAGTAGCAGCAAAGACACATTCACAAACCTAAGAAGTCTACATGGCTGTTATGGATGGTTATGTGACCAGTGCAGTACGGTACCTTGCTTTAGTACGGTACCTTGCTTTAGTAGTTCAGGACACAACTGAACAGCACACTCCAGACTGGAGGTGTCGAAGTACTGGTCAGCTGGATTAGGAAACGTGGCAGGCTCATCTTTCTCCTGACACACACACACACACGCATAGCACGCGCACGTGCACAAGCACACACACAATTTGTTGAGTTGATGCACCCAAAATGCTGCTATAAAGAGAGAATAATGGCCCATCTGTGTTGTCCTGTTGTGTTTTAACCCCCCACTGTAGCAAAACTAGACTTTATTTCATACAGTTGTTTTTCCCAACAGATAAAAGAAAAACTCCATCGACAAGGCATATTTTCTACCGGCCAAAATATCAATTACTAATAATATTTCATTAATATGTTAAATTGTTTTCCTTGATAAAAATGTAAATAGGCCATGCAATCTATTTCTAAACAGCTAACTAACTTGCTAGTACTAACTTTGAATCAGCAGGTTCCGTTTTGAGCGCCTCTTTTTTCTGCTTGTGGAGAGCTATGTGACACGTGGAACTATAAGGACCGTCGAGTTAAGACAAACCGCTGACAATCTGCAGGTGGAGGCGCTGGAGACAGGCTCGGACATACATGTCGCGAGCCGCTGTGGACTTGTGTCAGTCCCACAAGCGGTCACAGCAAATCAACTACAGCTGTTAACGGCACACGGCGTGAGGAAAGTGTGTCAGAGCTTCCTGGACGGGTGAGCTGAGACTCCTGAGACTTTCTTTTGGAAGGCTGGCTGCCAAAAATTGTTACTTACTTTCTAATTAATTAGCCTGAGGTAAACGCTAGCTTTCAGTAAACAGAAGTGACGGGGTGGCTGGCGTCTGGTGTGTCCGCAAGTGTGTGCGTGTGTCGGGCTGCCCTTGTGAAGTTCCGACATGCAGAAGAAAGTAGCTGCACCTTCATCAAAATGAAGACTGAGAAACAGAACTGTTTTGGTACAAACATATACTCGCGTGGTGGATAGCCCTCTGAGATTTACCCGCCAAACGGAAAAACGTACCCGCATTTGGTGACTGGCGAGTGTTTTTGGACCCTGGGGTAATGTGAATGTTATTTTACTCACTAAGAACTCTGGGATGAACTGGGCCAGAATGAACTCGTGTCTCTCACTGCTGGACGGGGAGGACAGCACATCAGGGAGCGTCTTGTGTGTCAGGCTCTTTTTCTGCTCGGCTAATCCTTCCAGGTGGCAGTCAAAGCCCATGTTACCGGGCAGCTGGAAGCGCTGGTCCTGGGGTCCAAATGGTCCCATGCTGTCATCAGGCCACACCGTCTGCAGCCCTGAAGCTTGGACGGAAATCACAGGATGCAGGGTTTACACATATACATATGTGTGAATATATACATATGCGTGAACACAATAGTATCATGCACTCATGGTAAAGTGGCTTGTGAGGGTTTTTAAGATGCAAAGATAAGTTTGTTCAACATGTTTTTCACAGTGCATTACCCTCTGAAACATCTGTTGGGTTAAAGCCAAAGTATTTTTAAGCTACCAAGGAGGCATTACTTTTGCTTCCTCTTTGATCTCTGCGATTTCATTTTCTCCCTGAGCAACACTCTTTTTTCTTACGTTTGATTTCTTTCTTTTGCTCCACTGACTACCTTCGCTCTCTCTTTAGGTCCTTTTTCTTTCGCTTCTTTGATTTGTTCCATTTTGTTGTCTCTATTTCTTCACTTAAACTGTAGTGTACCTATTTTTAATTTAGTCTTGTGCCAAATGTTCTTGTTAGTTTTAGTCATATTTAGTCATTCACATATGTTTTTGTTTGTTTGTTTAGTTTAGTTGACTAAAAGTGTAGTCATTTTACTCTAGTTTTAGTCAAAAGAGAACTCAGTGTATCTTAGTCAAGTTTTAGTCAAAACATTTGTCTTTTTTTAAATAAATTATTTCTGAGATTATTTCTGACAACCATTTCAGTCAAATAGTGTTTCACACATCTCAAATACTGGTTAAATGTCATAATTACCTGACAAAATACACTTGTTGAATGATTTTTGTTGAATGCAACTTTGTTAAATGCGTCTGGTTTTATATTGAGCTTCTTCCTTGATGCAAATACAATTATACACAGACCCATGTTAGATAAGAGCCTGGGCTCCTGGATTCTACAGAACATTCTTTTGTTACCAGCAGCAGCACACTCGTGATCGACTAGTTGTGCTTTCAGAGACGATGAGGGGGTTCAAGAGCGCTCCCTGTATGTAGAATTTTCAAATTGTCGCAAACTGAAAACATTTTTTTCACGAGCCATCCCAGGTGAATTTCCCCGGCTTGAGGTATGAGCTCTGAGTATCACAGACCCGTCCGTTGCTTCGTGTCCTCTCTCTCTGTAAAAAAAGAGGTGAGCAGCGCGACTGTAGTGTAGCAACTTCAGTTCATTTTAGTGGACTCGCTCTGCTGGGGACAGGGACGCGTTGGATCCGTGCCTAGACCTCCGATAACGAGCAGTGTACAGCCTCCTCTCAACTTTGTCAGAGACCCAATTGGACCTCTGTTTCTGTGCAACCGTCTGAATGAGATCCACCATATCAGCGGAGCAATGACATGCACAGCAGACTATATTACAACTCTCCACATCTCGGACAACAGCGATGGGAGGAGTTATATTTTGAATGTGCACAAAGTTGTAAACATGAGCAGAAATCTGATGAAACACATCTGAGCTATACTATACTGTATATACCAGGGGTACTCAACTACAAACTGAAAAGGTCCACTCACCAAGTTTCCAATGTTTCCAGGGTCCGAGGCCGTCGCGTATCCAAAATTTGAACTCCAAACGAAAAAGATGATAAATCCATAACAAGAAACATTTGAACTATGCACAAAGAATAGGTTCTATCCAAGTCAGTGTGAAAAGTTGCACTTCTTCTGTGCCACCAGTTCTTTAAACTTTGGCACAAAAGGTGCGAGAGCCAGGCGTAGGCACTGGTGCAAATGTTCATTGGTGAGTTTGCCCCTGTATTTGTTCTTCACCATTGTCATTGTTGAGAAGGCTGACTCGCAGGAGTAAGTGGAAGGAAACATAGTTAGAATCTGGAGGGCCATTTTCTGCAAGACACCTGCAGGGGCCATCTTTGTCCAGAAGGTGGAAGGGTCGCAGAGAGATTCCTGCAGGGCAAGGTTTTCTTGAAGCTCAATCAGCTCTGTTTGTAGAGAAGCAGCACTAGCCCATGGGCAGACCTTCAGGGCTTCATTTGAGAATTCGGTCACATTTTTCACCAGGAATGGGTTTTCAACACACAGCAAGACCTGTTTTCCCAGGGGGGAATCTCCAAAACGGGTTTCAAAATTTGCAATCAACTTGTCCACGAATTCCACATAATTGTAGTGTTGTGGCTCTGCAGCTTGGCTTTTCAGATTTGGGAAGTGAAGCAGGCTTCCCTCCTGTAGGTCACTTTTGTAGATTTCCAGCTTCCTTTGAAAAGCGCGGATAGCTGACATGAGGTCACACACTGTGTTATTTTTGCCCTGGAGCTTCAAATTCAAATCATTGAGGTGGGAAGTGATGTCTGTCAAAAATGCAGCAATTTCCATTTTTTTATTGTTTTGGAGAAATTCCACATATGGTTTTGCTTTGGGACTGGTCTGATTCAGTAGAAATGTTTCTAACTCCTTCCGCAGTGCCCAAAAACGCTCCAACACCTTCCCCTTACTAAGCCACCTGACATTATTGTGGAGAAGTAAATCATCAAATTCTGCATCCACATCTGTGAGGAAAGAGCGTAGCAGGCGATGCTGCAAAGCAGAGGACGCCCTCAAAAAGTTGATGAGCTTCATCACTGTTGACATGATTTCTGAAAACTCCTTTCCCAAGCTGGCACACAAAACCATCTGATGAATGACACAGTGGTATGCTATGAGGTCAGGGTGATGTGCCTTTAAGAGGGAGACTAATCCCCTCTCTCTCCCAGTCATACATCAGTAGCAATTGAAACAACATGCTTCAGGTCTATGCCTTGGTCTTGCAACATCTGCATCACTGCATCATAAATGTCACTGCCTCTTGTATGGCCAAGAAGGGTTTTGAGACCCAAGACATCTTCGAAAAATGCACCCTTTTCTGGGTCAAAAAATCTGACGAACATCATTAGTTGGGCTTGATCCGTGTTGTCAGTGGATTCGTCCAAAGCCAATGAAATGCAATTAGCATTTTTCACCGCAGTTTTCATTTGGTGCAATAAATCATTGGCGAGCATTTCGGTTCGTCTCGCTGCAGTGGAATCAGAGAGGGATATTTGGCTTATTTTTTTAGTAATGTCATCTTTAAACTGGGTTCCCTCATACAGAGCTATCGCTATCTCGTTCACACATTCCTTCACAACTTAGGCGTCAGTGAATGGTTTTTTATGCTTGCCCAAGACCCATGCCACTCGTAGTGACGCTTCAGTAGTGCGCTCTTGCTGGGTTGCTGACCTGACTATCACAGTTTGTGACGCTTGATATGATTCTTGCATTTGGTTTATTTTTCTGGTTCTCACCTCGCTGTTTTGGGGATAGTTTTGTTCGAAGTGCCCATGCTTTGTTTCATAGTGCCGCTTCAAGTTTGAACTTTTGATGATTGCTACCGTCTCATTGCAGATCAGACACATCGGTTTTGTGCTCCGCGCAGGCAGGACAAATGCATATTTCTCTGTCCACTCCGCCTTAAACTCTCGGTTTTCTGAATCCACCTTTCGTTTCTTTTCCAGCTTGGAACACGCCATGTTTAATTCTGTTTGCTGAAAACTGATAACTAGCCCAAATCACTGACTGATATACAGGTCAGTTGCCATAGTGATGATAAGCAACCTTGTTTTGAGATCGTGGGAAAAGACTAGGCCTACAACTAGAAATATCATAAATAATTACGCCTGAAACACTTTGAAAGTAACGAATATCCTAATAATAATAATAAATAATAATAATAATATTAATAATAATAGGCTAATCATCTTTATTAAATACATCTTTGGTCTCGGTCCGGACGACATTGCATTTGGGTCCGCCCCCGGACCGAGGTCCGCCAGTTGAGTATGTCTGGTATATACTATACTATGTATACAAATGTAACTGTAATTAATTCATTAAATGTTTCATAAAATGAACAAATAGTCTTTATTTTCCCAAAAAACTAAATACAGTAAGTGGGGCACAGAGGATAAGGGCCAAACAAAGGTTAAAGGATTAGAATTTATGTAAATCAGTAGTTCTCATTCTTTAGAATTTCAGTGGTCTTAGTTTATCCCTCAACATTAATTTAACTTTGGGTCCCTGGTCCCTACACCCGGGACCCCTGGACCTACTCACCACAAATCCAGATCTTCTTAGCTGTTGCTACTGTTATATTATTGTACTATCTCTTTGTGTGGCTCATTATGTTTGGCACATTGCCTGGGTCAGTTCTTTAATCATAAGAAGGTAATACAATGTATAATCAAATGATGACTGATTAACATTAATGTAAATGCTAAATGCCCTAACACCATACTACAACAGTACAAAGGCTCTTAACCCTACAGTTTTGCAAAAATAATGTAAGACTAGATTTCTCAATTTTTTTGCACAAAACTCTCCAGAAAGTGCCATTTAATGGTTTAATTTTCAAAATACTTGGATCCTTATTGTGACACTTGATCAAATATTGCGCAACATGATATCGGAATAACGATATTAAGTCGATATATTATGCACCCAGAGCAGATCCTTTTCATTTTGTAGTTATTTCTTGTATTGCATATTCTTTGTTTGTGTACATTTCTTTTTATGCTTCTTTTAAATTTGTATGTTTAAGCTGAGAAAAACACATTTCAAAGTTTAGTATTTGGTGCATTTTCTTGATAATCAAGCGAGTAAACTCACTTATATAATCCCAAAATGACTTATGATCCTACGAGTGCAGCCCTGATCTTAGACCGCACTGCTGTCTAACCCTCATGTTGCCATTAATTCCACATCTTTGTGTTGCTGCTTTACATCCATGTATGATTTGTGGAAGCTAATGAATGCTGGGATGTGAAGCAGTGGAGGCCTACCCGTGTCAGAGGTGGCCGTGATGGACCCAGCAGCAGAGAAGGCTCTGGCTCCAGCCACACGGTGCAGCAACACATGGAACCCTGGGAGATATGTGACCAGCCTGGCTCTACTGCACAACACCTAAACACAGACACACACACACACTGCTTCATACAATTCAGTCTTCATTTAGACTACGCTCACTGATACACATGGGCTATACTGCACATGCAATAGTTCCTACTAAGGCTGAACACTAGGGGTTACAAGGTTCTAGTGATCAGCCTTTGTGGGTTAGAAATTCAGTCATTTCACCCCCCTCCCCCCAACACACACACACAAAAATGTGGCAATCTACAGAATATGCAAAATCCAAATGAAAAATGAAAAACCTGAAGGCACACCTAATGTTACACCCTGACAAGCTAGGCGATCTGTACATACTCCGAGAGTACAACGTTAGTGTTATCCATCACCACTGACAACGCAGTTAATTGTATCAACGCCGTCAAGAGGCACCTGCGGGCCGACAACGCCGTGTATGGCACACACCATTAACCTGGCTGTGAGGGAAGGGCTGGCAGTGGGAGCTATAGAAACTCCAGTCAGCAGACTGAAGGCCACATCACTGCATTTTAACAAATCCACTACTGACAGTTACTTAACAGACCCAGTTACTGCGCTACCCAATGGACGGAGGTAACACTTCAAAATAACCATTGTTAATAGATGATAAATTAACAGTTATTTAATCTTAAGTTAACTGTCATTAAACTGTTAGCAAACAATCCTTTTACTGTTAACAAACAATTAATAATCTTTACTAATTTTTGGTAGTGCTGTTAATTAACAGTTTATTGTTACACACATATCCCTCATATACTATACTAGGTATCGGGTAACGATTAAAAAAATGTTTGTAAGCCTTTAAGAAACCATTTTTAAAACATCTATAAACTAGGGGTGATCCGAGTACCCGGCTGAAACGAGTATGTTCCGTTAACGTTTAGGGTTTCTTCAGCTTCAGGTTTGTTTTTAACTTTGGTTTGTAGTCCTTACATAGTAACCAGTAGATTTCTGGTGAACGTGGGGTTTGTAGTCCTTACATAGTAACCAGTAAATTTCTGGTGAACGTGGGGTTTGTAGTCCTTACATAGTAACCAGTAAATTTCTGGTGAACGTGGGGTTTGTAGTCCTTACACAGTAACCAGTAGATTTCTGGTGAACGTGGGGTTTGTAGTCCTTACATAGTAACCAGTAGATTTCTGGTGAACGTGGGGTTTGTAGTCCTTACATAGTAACCAGTAGATTTCTGGTGAACGTGGGTTTCAGACATGCTGCCTGGTTTAAATGCAACTCCCGTTGCGTCTCTGCCTGAGATTTTTTTTTTTTTTTTTTTACTGTCAGCCGCCCCGCCCCCTCTCTCTCTGTGTAGCTCGATGCTGTCATGTAAATAGTTTTCTAATCAGCAATAAATATAACAATTTTTGATCAACTCATATCAATTGCATGCTTAAATAACATACCAGTTAAAGCCCCGCACATTTCAAGAGAACCCGACCCACTTCCGGGTTAAATCTGACCACTTCCGGTTTAGTTAGGCCCAGTCCGAGTACAGATCCGGATACAGATAATTCATGTGGTAAACAGATACAGATACAGATACAGATAATGCTGTACTCGCTCATCCCTACTATAAACATTACAAAGATAGATGAACCAGATATTCCTAACACTTTGTTGAGGTTTACTAGTGGGTTTGTAAACCGTCTGTGAACAGTGGATGGTTTTTATAAAGTTGCAACAGATGACTAAAATATGTTGTTCATGAATACTTTGTAAACCTGTTTTTCATAGTAGGTTAAACAACAATAACTGGAACACTGTCATATGTCGATCTAGAGCATCCTAAACATGCTCAGTGGGTGACATGTCCGGTGGAAATTTAATTTACAGGTAACAGCTCTGGTGGATATTTCTGCAGTCAGCATGCCGTTTGCATACTCCCTCAAAACTTGCGACATTTGTGGCATTGTTGTCTGTGTCATAAAACTGCACATTTTAGAGGGGCTTTTATTATGGCCAGCCTAAGGTGCAATTTTATTTTATGTTTATGATAACCCAACACACAAGGTGCCACCTGCTCATCAGATAAACACTCACACACACTCACAATCCGATGCGCAGCATCAGGGGAAACTCGGGGTACAGTGCCTTGCCCAAGGACACTTCGACATGGGACTGCAGGGGATTGAAGGAATTGAACCACCAACCTTTCGATTAGCAAGCAACCGCTCTACCACTAAGCCACAGCCGCCCCATCTGTCTAATCTGCATCTTGATATGCCACACCAGTAAAGTGGATGGATTATCTCGGCAAAGGAGAAGTGCTCACTTACACAGATTTAGACAGATTTGTGAAATTTTTTTGAGAGAAATAAGCCTTTTGTGTACATGGAAAAAGTCTTAGATCTTTGGTCTCTCATGAAAAGTGGGGGCAAAAGTGTTGCTTTATTTTTTTGGTCAGTATGTGTGTGTGTCCCGGCTGGGGACAAATCCACAGTCAGCTCGGTCAGCACTTAACTCCGGTGCTATAAGGACGCTAACGGCAGTTTATGAACCGCTGGCGAAAAAGGCCCAGGCACCCGAGTTAGAACAGCGGCCACTCATAACGTTACACCCCCATTAGCACTACAGGTGTGTAGGTATAGCAAGAACGTGCCAGGTATTTAGCTCTGTGTTATGGGAACCTTTCCGGTAATGAATATTGCCAATGAGCTGACGCATCAGGTGGTCCCTAAGAAACAGGAAAAATACTTTTCTACGTGACATGTGTTTACTTAAACAGGCTCTAAAACAAATAGGTGTATTTAATAAAATGTATTCTAGACATTAACAGGAAGAGCAACGCTGTGTTTCTGTTTTCCTTAACGACAAACCACTTTCCAAACGCGACAAACAAGTTTCCTCAGACTAGACTCCAAAGACAAATCAGAGAGGTAATGTACACGTCGTTATGTTTTACATTTTAATGACAACTTAACAAAAGGGCATTCATGAGGACAGCTACGTATTCTCTTCCCGTTTTTAACAGCTGTTGTCACTACAACAACAACGAACGCTTTTGGCTGACAGTCGCCAGTTAACATGGACTGAAAAAACTGATTTGCTGATATCTGGGTGCGTAGGTGGCATAATATAGCCTTTGCTATATGGGGCGCCGTGTAAAGTGGCTCGTGCTGAAAATAACAGCAGGGTCACTTTCTTGCACATTTACAACAATATTTGTCAACTTGGAAATATTTTAAATAGTTAAATCCAAATATTAAATGTTAGACCTAAATGTTAAATGTTAAATCTAAATGCTAAATCTAAATGTTAAATCGAAATCTAAATCTAAATGTTCAATCTAAATCTAAATGTTCAATCTAAATGTTCAATCTAAATCTAAATGTTCAATCTAAATCTAAATGTTAAATCTAAATGTTCAATCTAAATGTTAAATCTAAATGTTAAATCTAAATCTAAATGTTAAATCTAAATGTTAAATCTAAATCTAAATGTTAAATCTAAATGTTTCTGAATGTTTTTGAGTCTTGAACTTGGATAAACGTGATAATAACTAAAAGTGACACTAAAAACTCAAAGTACTCTTCAAATACAGTTTTCCCCAACTGTGTTTATTATTTTAGGTAGTTATTTTCACGGTTATCCAAGTTCAAGAGTCCATATCCCCGGATGAGATGATTTTTATTCGTTATTTAACACTATAAAACATACACTGACCTCCTCCAGCTTTTATTTTGGTACTTCCGTTTACCGGCATTTAATTTGCATATTAGCTAAATATTTTGTTTCACCTGAAAAATTTAGATTCAACATTTAGATTTAGATTTAACATTTAGATTTAATATTTAGATTTAACATTTAACATTTAGATTTAACATTTAGATTTAGATTTAACATTTAGATTTAGATTTAACATTTAGATTTAGCATTTAGATTTAACATTTAGGTGTAACATTTAAAATTTGGATTTAACTATTTAAAATATTTCCAAGTTGACAAATGTTGTAAATGTACAAGAAAGTGACCCTCAAAATTTCATACCAGTTTTTAAACATTATTTAAAGCTAAATGTGACAAAATGTCGCTGTTATTTTCAGCGTGAGCCGCTTTACAAACGGCGCCCCATATTGCTACAACACCAACAATTCAAAAGGTTGGGCACAAACTTTAACAGAATTTTTTATTGTAGGGGTTTGAAATGCGTATCTTCCGTCATAAACATAACGTTGTTGGAAACGTAGATGTAGGCATTTGAGGCACGTCAATAGAAATATTCCTTCTTCTCATAAATCCAAGAAACGTGTTGTTGTAGCTGATTGAGAGGCTCGAGATCACGCGTTTCCAGCTCAAGGTAACCAGTTGTTTTAGACAGATTGTTTCTCAAACCGTGTGCTGCCTGGTATATTTTATGACGAGTCCTTGCACATGGATAGAGCAGAGGTGTAGCAGGAGGTTATAGTGCACGATTTAATAATGATTTTAAGCCTAAATCAAGGTAACAAGTTGTTTTGGTTTGCGCTGTTAAATTGTGATTCCTGTTCTACTGATAGAAATCAAAGTTTTTTTTCAGTGTTAACGTCAATGATGCAACGGTGTAGTGGACGGTGCAGTGGACTCTTAAACTATTATTTTTGCTAAAGAAGGTTCGAACCCAGCGCGACACGGATCATCGTAATTTTTTTTAAGACACAATTTTCCCGCTGTACAATGTTATTGTAGTGTCGTGCTCAGATATTCAGTTCAGTTCAATACAGTTTATATTGAGGTGCGACATGCAAAGGCCAGTAAAATGTTTATGAATTTGTAGCAAATCTGTCGACGTGGGTAGCCGTTGAGGTTTACACGGCATCTGGACAGGCTTGGAAACCAGTAGGTGGAAAAACCAGAAGGCACATATAACAACGGAACACCGGGAAAACGTCAGTGTTAATCCTCATCCTGGGTCGGGTTAATTGAGTCTACTGTTAACTATATAACATTACCGTCGCCAAATCGAATCCCCTACTTCACGGTTAACTGTCAAGCCACTAAAACTGTATGGAAATTTACACCTCTGCTGAAATGTTAAATTCGTTAACGAGCCGACACGAGACAACGAGACAACGACCATGCACACCCACCCACACTCACTCACTCACTCACCCTGGCCATGGTGGAGGGTCTGCTGTCTTGCAGTGTCCCGGTCTGTTTCTACAGGGCAAACATAAGCAGTCAGACGCTATCTCCGAACATTATTATTACATCATTATTCAAACAAAATTAATGTTGGAACTCTAACAGAGTGTGAGAGAGAGAGAGAGAGAGAGAGAGAGAGAGAGAGAGAGAGAGAGAGAGAGAGAGAGAGAGACTCTCTTTTAGCCAACATGGATCTGACTTAACACTGGACTAAGGTTCTATACCGTCCAGTATGGACCGTAACGTCACGGTGACACTATATTATTAATGTGATCCATATTTGTGTCATTGTGTCATATAACGTTACTGTATGCACCCTTTTTCTTTAGATAGTGCCACCTGACCCCCAGCCCACGTAAGCCCAGCCCATTGTCCTCCATGCCGGTGTTATGTGTCTTCTGGTTTTTCCACCTACTGGTTTCCGAGCCTGTCCAGATGCCGTGTAAACCTCAACGGCTACCCACGTCGACAGATTTGCTACAAATTCATAAACATTTTACTGGCCTTTGCATTTCGCACCTCAATATAAACTGTACTGAACTGAACTGAATATCTGAGCACGACACTACAATAACATTGTACAGCGGGAAAATAGTGTTTTAAAATAAATTACGATGATCCGTGTCGCGCTGGGTTCAAACCTTTTTCAGCCAAAATAATAGTTTAAGAGTCCACTGCACTGTCCTCTACACCATTGCATCATTGACGTTAACACTGAAAAAAAACTTTGATTTCTATCAGTAGAACAGGAATCACAATTTAACAGCGCAAACCGAAACAACTTGTTACCTTGATTTAGGCTTAAAATCATTATTAAATCGTGCACTATAACCTCCTGCTACACCTCTGCTCTATCCATGTGCAAGGACTCGTCATAAAATATACCAGGCAGCACACGGTTTGAGAAACAATCTGTCAACAACTGGTTACCTTGGGCTGGAAACGCGTGATAGCGAGGCTCTTAATCAGCTACAACAACACGTTTCTTGGATTTATGAGAAGAAGGAATATTTCTATTGACGTGCCTCAAATGCCTACATCTATGTTTCCAATAGCCTACAATGTTATGTTTGCAACGGAAGATACGCATTTGAAACCCCTACAATACAAAGTTCTGTTTAAGAAATGTTAATAGTTTGTGCCCACCCTTTTGAATTGTTGGTGTTGTAGCATAGGCTACTCTATGTCACCTACACAACCACATATCAGCAAATCAGTTTTTAAAGTGGTTCTCTGCCCATTTATGTCTTATAGGACTTTCTATGTTTTGCAGATACAACTATTCAAATTACTCATATGAAAGTGCTTCAACTGGGCCGCTATTTTCCTTTTCAAGTAAATGGGAAAGCATACAGGAAAGGGCAGGTTATGTGGTTACTGTCGTTACAAACTAAATTCCTGCATTTCTATGGATTCTTTTATGCAGTTTTTCCTACCTCGTTGACAATAAAGAAACATTGGAATCTTACTTCATTGTGTTTGCATTTTTGTCCGAACGTTACTTGAACGTAAACGCTTCTGTCTGTGTGAAGTATCGGGAGCACTCGTAAGACTAATAGTCTAGTAGCCAGCCCATAGAGCCCCATTGTGAACCCGGAAATGTTGAGTACACCAAAGTTTTATTGCAGAAGTGTGAAGTATGGGTCCCCAGTATACGGAAAATGACGGATGCTAATTTGCATATGTTGAGCAATTTGCATAATTAGCATTATTAGCTTAATCGTCCAGTTTGACTACATATTTTGCACTGTATGGCCAATTTCTACAATATGTAAGTGGTTTTAGAGGTTTTAGAGGATGCAGATTTCTTTTCTGGCATTTTCAGATTTCAAAGAGGTAATTTTAGTATTTATTGTGATTTATTTAGGTAACTTCCAATTAGTTTCAGGTGTAATTATAGGTTATTTTTATGGTAAACACAATCTTACATTTCAGAATCATGAGTGTTTTTGTGAATGTTGATGCATTGTTTTTAGGGTTTAGTTAAGCTGAATCCCCTCCTGACACTTTTGAATATCCAATGCTTTTGGATAAATGATGAATCTTTGTTCATTAGCAAAATTAGCAGAATTAGCGGAATCGGCCCGATCAACAATAGATTTTGCACTGTGCCATCAGTTTCTACAATATTGGAATGATTTAAGAGGATGCTGAATTCAATTCTGGCACTTTCAGACTTCAAAATGGCAATTCTATAACAAATTTGGATTAATTTAGACACATTTTTTATTAACTCTGGACAAACGTTTAGGTTATTTTCATGGTAAACACTATAACCTTACATTTCAACTCTTGCTCTTTGATGTAAATGTTGATAACCTAAATTTGTTGACATTTTTTGAGGTTAGGTCATGTTTTCCTGCAAATAAGATGTGGCAGCTAGCTGTTGTAGTTGTAATAAGTATGTAGTAAAGCAAGGGAGCATAGTCTAGTTTTAAAGTAGTTGAAACATTTATTATTATGGAAAACTTAATCATTAAAGAAAGTAGTTTCACCAAAAAGCATGTCTTCCTTTAACAGAACGCCGGCGTTATTAACTCATAGCCATATCGAACAATTCAATTCAATTTTATTTATAGTATCAATTCATAACAAGAGTTATCTCAAGACACTATACAGATAGACCACACTCCAGAATTTACAAGGACCCAATAGTTCTAGTAGTCTCCTCCAGAGCAAGCAACAGTGCGAGCTAATCACAAACCACCAAAACTTTAAGGAACGATCATTTTTGGTACAACATAACTTAAGTTGTGTGCTCCGCAATAGAGCTTGTTGGTACACGATCTGTCCTGCGCATGTGCAAGATGTTCAAACATGCGCAGATGATATCATGATGAACGCGGATTTATGACCTTACGATACTGCACAATCTGTTCCCGTAGATAGTTAAAGAAAGTCTGTTCCCCGCCACTGGAAAGCTAACTTTCGTTTAGCTGACAGCTAATTCAGCTAACCACCAGCTGAGACAGCATGTTAAAGACCCTCAAAACTAAAATAACTGTTGAAATATATAACAGCTGTTACGTCAGTTTTACTTTACTTGTGCTCATATAAAATACAGTCACTCAATACTTATCTTTATTATTACTGTAAAATCTTAATTTAGCTGTTGCTGCTTTTCGTACTGTTTAGTTTGAATAACGTTATTTTAGGCTGAATCAAACTGTCAGCTAGTGATTAGTCAAAATAGCTGTTAGCTAAATTAGCATCAGCTTACCAGTGGAGGCTAACTGTTCTCTTAGCTAATTCATGGTTCCAGTCTGCCATACCCAGCCACCAGATGTTGTCATTGCATCCCAGCTCATTTATCGTGGTTTGGCCATCGTCTGGGACAGTGGCACATCTTGCAGCCAGCATGGGACGTTGGCTTAATTGTTACGACACCCAAACATTTGTCATCTTTGACAGATATTTGCAGGTGTCTGCAAAGGACCATGAGAGACAGAAGAAAAGGACAGAGCTCCACAGAGAAGCCTACATGCTCTCATTGACTACACCTCTACCTAGTCGAGACAAAGTCTTGAAAAACAAGCACAACAAACAAAGGCTGAGAAAACTCCTGTGTACTTTCAATGTAGGAAGTAATATCATGATGGTCAGTAAAGCTGATGAGGCTGCCTTTTGTTAATTCATTGTGAGTCATAGCAGTTTGCCTGAAGGTGGTAGCCAATGTGTGCTTTGTGAAGTGCGGAGGTAAGGCCCTCTTGGTTAGCCTTGCGTCTGGTGGGCTGACTCGGTTGGCCCAGACACAATTTTAAGTCTTGCATTTGGTGGAGTTTTAACTGGGCCCTTGTTGGATCTTGCAACTGGCGGACCAACATGGGCAGCCATTTGGACGTTGCCCTAGCGACTTACAGGGTCTGTCTTGTATGGCATATATAAAGTGTATATTTGCACATAGTTCTTAAAGTCTTAAATAGCTACCCTATTAATATGTATCGTACAGTTGCAAGATCAGAAGAAGTTATTTCAAATACTTGCATTGCTTTTTCCTCCAGAAATGCATAACATTCAGCCAAACAAAGATTCATCATTTATCCAAAAGCATTGGATATTAAAAAGTGTCAGGAGGGGATTCAGCTTAACTAAACCCTAAAAACAATGCATCAACATTCACAAAAACACTCATGATTCTGAAATGTAAGATTGTGTTTACCATAAAAATAACCTATAATTACACCTGAAAGTAATTGGAACTTACCTAAATAAATCACAATAAGTACTAAAATTACCTCTTTGAAATCTGAAAATGCCAGAAAAGAAATAAGCATCCTCTAAAACCTCTAAAACCACTCACATATTGTAGAAATTGGCCATACACTGCAAAATATGTAGTCAAACTGGACGATTAAGCTAATAATGGTAATTATGCTAATTATGCAAATATCCAACAATTCAAAAGGGTGGGCACAAACTATTAACATTTCTTAAACAGAACTTTGTATTGTAGGGGTTTAAAATGCGTATCTTCCGTCGCAAACATAACATTGTAGGCTATTGGAAACATAGATGTAGGCATTTGAGGCACGTCAATAGAAATATTCCTTCTTCTCATAAATCCAAGAAACGTGTTGTTGTAGCTGATTGACAGCCTCGCGATCACGCGTTTCCAGCCCAAGGTAACCAGTTGTTGACAGATTGTTTCTCAAACCGTGTGCTGCCTGGTATATTTTATGATGAGTCCTTGCACATGGATAGAGCAGAAGTGTAGCAGGAGGTTATAGTGCACGATTTAATAATGATTTTAAGCCTAAATCAAGGTAACAAGTTGTTTCGGTTTGCGCTGTTAAATTGTGATTCCTGTTCTACTGATAGAAATCAAAGTTTTTTTTCAGTGTTAACGTCAATGATGCAATGGTGTAGAGGACAGTGCAGTGGACTCAAACTATTATTTTTGCTGAAAAAGGTTTGAACCCAGCGCGACACGGATCATCGTAATTTCTTTTAAAACACAATTTTCCCGCTGTACAATGTTATTGTAGTGTCGTGCTCAGATATTCAGTTCAGTTCAGTACCAGTGTTGCCATGTCCGCTTATTGTCGCTTATATATACTAAGCGACTTTGGGCTTGTTTTTTTGTAAAGTCGCTTACAAATATTGGTAGTCGCGGGTTGCGGTTTTTTTGGGCTTGTCACTAAAGTGTAGTTGCTTATTTGGGCTTGTACACAGGTTGTCCTTGCCGGCTCGCTCGATCCCGCCCCTTTCCCCATAAACACTATAGACAGCAGCGTTATTTCCCACCCACTTCCTGCTTCTAATTGGCTCTGACCCAGATGGAAACGAGTACCAACCAATCAGAGGCAGAGCAGGGCAGTCTGTTGTTTTCTGGTTAGGAAAATGCGCGAGTAGCGACTAATGGTGAGTGTACTGTAGGAGAGTTTTTGGAGGAATAAATGCCCGGGATAAAGTGGGTGAAATACGGGAAGAAATATAACAAAGACTGGGAGAAAGAGAAAGGAGGAAAAGAATGGATTCAACCCGTCGTGGGGAACAACTCAAAATCACTGTGAAAAAAAGTGATTTCAAATCCCATCAGTTTTCTAATGTTAAATAATGTTAAAAGGTGGTTTAACTTACTCCTGTGGTCATTGTCCTGAAGCTCAGGGGGAGAAAATAAATAAACTCTAGCCTACCGTGTGTACAGTTTACCAATCTGTCTACATGGATTGTAACACAGTTTTATTTATTTTTCTCTTCCAGGATCTTAGGGGGGCTACGTAGAAAAAGTCGCTTGTTTTCACAGGCCTGGTTGCGTATTTGTCTCGCAAGATCTGGCAACACTGTTCAGTACAGTTTATATTGAGGTGTGACATGCAAAGGCCAGTAAAATGTTTATGAATTTGTAGCGAATCTGCCGACGTGGGTAGCCGTTGAGGTTTACACGGCATCTGGACAGGCTCGGAAACCAGTAGGTGGAAAAACCAGAAGGCACATTACACCGTATCAACCTGACGGCTCATACTGGAAGTGTTACATGTCTGACAAGTGGAGACCTCAAGTACCGTTACCGTCCACATGGACGCTAACGCTGGATAACAGCAACTTATTGACTAAGGCTAACAGAACAAGAATACCAACTTACCCAACGTTATGAAGTTCAAAGGAGATGGCAGCGATAATTAGCGTTCACTCACAAACACAACACTTAAATACAAACACAGTGAACTTCCATCAGACAGCGCCACGCGACGTTTTATTACTCTCCAAGATGTTTATGATAACCAAATTCATTAATAACTAGATTAGCGACCATAGCAGGTCCATAGATTCACCTTGAATTTGCGCATGCGCTGTCATGATAGAGGCTCTTCTCGTTTTTGTGTATCTTTTTGTGCTGGATGGCGCATTACCACCCCCAGTGGCCGGAGTGTACATGTGTCTGGCTCTTCATGCCTCTACGTGTACACCTGGAGCAGAGAAAAAGGGAAAGTTTTATATCTATAATATATATATATATATATATATATATATATATATATATATATATATATGGTTTGGCTGGCAGCCCACTCACTCTGCCAGTGGGCTGCCAGCCAAGTCTGTCACTCTAATATATATATATATATATATATATATATATATATATTATATATATATTATATATATATATAATATATATATATATATATATATATATATATACTAGTATAATATTAGTATTATAATCATCATTTTTATTATTTTAATTGTTATTATTATTATTGGCATAGTTAAAAAGGGCTTAATAGTAAGACAAAAGTAAAGTAACCCAAAACAAAAATTATGGAACAAGCACTCACTTCAATAGATTTATTAATCCCCAGTGGGGAAATTCCATTTACACTCTGCGTACACACTTTGTAAGTAATCACACACAGGCCTGAACTACACACACACACACACACAGGTCCTATACATGCACTAATGGAGAGATGTCAGAGTGAGTGGGCTGCCAGCCAAACCAGCACCCTGAGCGGTTGGGGGGGTACAGTGCCTTGCTCAAGAGCACCTGGCAGTGCCCAGGAGGTGAAGTGGCATCTCTACAGCCACCAATCCACAGTCCCTACTTTTTGGTCCATACGGGGACTTGAACCAGTGACCCACCGGTTCCCAACCCAACTCCCTACGACTGAGCTACTGCCACCCCGTACCCCGTACCCCATACCCCATACCCCATACCCCATCCCATACTCAAGTAGAAGTACAGATTCCGATAATATGTTAAAAATTATCTGGTAAAAGTAGAAGCACTGATTTAACTTCTTTGCTCAAGTAAAAGTAACTAAGTACAGGCTTGGAACTTTACTTAAAAGTATAAAAGTAAAAGTAGCTTTGTGAAGGACAACCATATTTATGCAAAGCTACCTGGAACACACAAATGTTAGAACAAGTTGAGAAACTTCTGTGTACATGGAAAAAAGAGTCTTTATATGCCATTGTCTACATTTTAAATGGATGTGTACCTATAGGCCTAAAACATCACACATTGTGACAGAGACTGGGTTAATAAGATTCTGACTCAGTGGCAAGATCTTCCCCTTAACATTTAAAGGAATCTACATGTATGTGTGTGTGCTCAAATACGGCTTCTGGAAAGGAAATAAAGGATAAAATATGAATTGCTAAACACATTAAGTAAGAAGTTCCCCATACTTTTAGTTACAACTAACAACCACTAGATGGCAAACTGTAGTGGTGCATCGAGTGCAACGTCTATTCCCTTCCAATTAGATTCAATTTGGTATTTGTTGGAGCTATTCATTATTTTGTTATACATATAATAGCTAATTATTTGATTTAGTTAATTTCAGTTTTCCTTTAATTATGCAGCTACATAAATTTGTTTATTATTAGTATTTTATTTGGGTTAGTTTTAGTGCTTTTGTTTTGAAGGTACCAGGCAGCCTTAGCCACCAGGTGTGGTCTACAAGTATAGGTGAACAGGTATGTGGGAGTTAGACACCGGGGGAGGGCTGATGGTTTTTTACCAGAGACAGAGACAGAGACTGAGGGCGTTTCTCAATCTGTGTTCTTCTATGGACTTGTGTCCTTGTGTTCTTGTGAAACGTCATGTTTGGTGGCCAAAGTACTGACCCAATACACAAGTTAGCATATCGTCAAGAACAGTTAAAATCCCCGGATGTGATCTCGACACGCCCATTTTAACGAGGATACATCGGATGGTAACTTGTGTGAACTTGGCCGGGCAGGTATCCCAGCATTCAATTCGTGTGTAAAGCGCTTATGGTTTCCGGTACACATATTTTCACAATTTACGTCTATTATTAAATCAATAAATTCATTTTTAAGATGTTTTAAGGCCAGAAATCAGCTGTGTAGATTTTAAATATAGGCAGTTCAACGAAAATTGATGGTGAATTAAAAAAGCCTTCGGAGTTTGAAAGCTCCGCAAACCCCCGCGGGCGAGCTTGCTACGCCAGCCGGGAGTCAGCTCACAGACCCCTCTGTCCCCACGTCTAGACAGACCCCTCTGTCCCCACGTCTAGACAGACCACTCTGGCCCCACATTTAGACAGACCACTGCAGCAAAGCCAGGTCCAAGATATTGTAAGATATTTTAAACAATTTTTTCCGCTGTCATATATATATCTAATCTCTTCATCCTGGCTTTCCTCCCTCTCGGGCTCCTCTTCTGCTTCTCTGTAACATATACAGACGGCAGTGACTAACTTTACCCAGTCCATCTATAATTTTAATACCTATTTTAACGTTTCTTTTCTGCTTTCAATTAAAATTGAATCCCGAACAATGTTACAAGGATTTTTTCCCCGCCGTTGTGTCGGTATTTATATAGTTATTGGCCCGTGATACTTAATAGCACTTTAAATGAAAACCTGGAAGACTGAACAACAAAACAACAAGGCGGTGTGAAGGGTGACCGTCCATGCTTTATTATGAATACACACATCAAAGCTAACTATAAAGTGGCAAGCGCCCTCTTTGCTGGGGGTGTTGCGCAATAACAGGGAGAACGCTTCGTCTCAAAACTGTCAACAGCGTTTTGTGTGCTTCTGAACTTGCGAGTTCAGTCTTCCAGGTACAGCTAGCAAGTACGGTCTCCCCAAGAACACAAGTCCGTTCTTTGCTTACTTGGTATTGAGAAACGCCCAGAGTCACAGAGTTGAGAAATGTTTGTAAGCCAAGAAAATGGATCAATAAACCTCACAGAACGCCATCTCTGCCTGGACAATCAAAGTTTTTATCTCTGCGTACGATTCACTCCTTCGGTGTTTCAGTGGCTGTTGTATATTGAGTTTTTAGTTTGTTTTGTTCAATCGGAAGACAATTCGCCACTACACAAGTAAAAAACCTGCCCTTGAAGTGGATTTTTAGGGCCCGATCGCCGACAGGCGGCGAAGGCCCTATTGGAACTGAAGGAATTATTAGGGCCCGAGCGCCGACAGGCGGCGAAGGCCCTATTGGAACTGAAGGAATTATTAGGGCCCGAGCGCCGACAGGCGGCGAAGGCCCTATTGGAACTGAAGGAATTATTAGGGCCCGAGCACTAAAGTGCAAGGGCACCAACGGTGTCCTAGCACGAAGTGCAAGGAACCTATTGTTTTTGTAGGGATTATTAGGGCCCGAGCACTAAAGTGCAAGGGCACCAACAGTGTCCTAGCACGAAGTGCAAGGAACCTATTGTTTTTGTAGGGATTATTATTAGGGCCCGAGCACTAAAGTGCAAGGGCACCAACGGTGTCCTAGCACGAAGTGCAAGGAACCTATTGTTTTTGTAGGGATTATTAGGGGTCCAAGCCCGAGGATGCGTGCACCGCGGTATCGCAAGGCGATACGCGGTTCACACAGCAGGGCTGTGGAACCCTATTGTTTTCGCTAGGTTTCCTTCTTCTTCCTTCTTCTTCTTCTCTTATTAGGGGTCCAAGCCCGAGGTTGCGTGCACCGCGGTATCGCAAGGCGATACGCGGTTCACACAGCAGGGCTGTGGAACCCTATTGTTTTCGCTAGGATTTTCCATTATTAGGGGTCCAAGCCCGAGGATGCGTGCACCGCGGTATCGCAAGGCGATACGCGGTTCACACAGCAGGGCTGTGGAACCCTATTGTTTTCGGTAAGATTTTCCATTATCCATTATTAGGGGTCCAAGCCCGAGGATGCGTGCACCGCGGTATCGCAAGGCGATACGCGGTTCACACAGCGGCTGTGGAACCCTATTGTTTTCGCTAGGTTTCCTTCTTCTTCCTTCTTATTATTCTTCTCCGCATAAAA